>NC_047660.1:91004220-91304220 GCF_011762505.2 Arvicanthis niloticus | reverse complement strand
ACCAGACAAAATTTCATGTACATATGTTCACGTCTGACAAACCACACACATATTGGAGATGTATAAACCACAGCTCTCATGCTAAACAGGATAGAAGATAGTTTCTTGTGAAACCTTTCTGAGTAATCATGGCTCAGGAGTACAGTTTTCAGTTACCCAAAGTTCCACGTTCCACATAGAAGTAGTTTTATGAAGTTATGTAGTTTTACAGAAAAAAAATCACAAATCAAGGCAAGTTTAAAAACTACATTGGTGGGTACAGCAGTGAAGTGGTTACAGCAGGATGGAGAAAGCTACTAAGTTAAGAGATTTCAAAGGTTTTTATCTACTAGTTCAGAATGCTCATTCTAACAGAGGTAGAGGAGTGGCTATTCTGGGTGGCTTGAAGGTAGCCAAGGTTACAAGGACTAGCCTCTGGACTCATAGAATTCCAATCTTTCCATAGCACTCTAATTCTAATCCATCAATCAGTCTCTATAGACACAACTTCTTTCTGGTAATTTTCATTCATAACATGCACGAGCTGCACATATATGCACATGCAGCATCCTCTCCAAAGAATCTGCAATCCCCTAACTTGTGGTATTTAAATATTGCAGGTGAGGAAACATGCAATGTTCTCTAAATGACAAACATTTCCTGTCATCATTTTTCTCATTTATGACTGGGTTCTTTGAACTATTCAAATTCTTTCAAGACTGGGAGTGCAGTTCAGTGCTAGAGCTTGTGCTTGAGAGATGAAGTCCCTGGTTAGATTCCTAGCGTTAGTTGGAACAACAAAAATTCATTTTCCCCCAACCCCCACTTTTTTCCATTCCCAAGGCTGTTTGCAAACTTTCTCTCATATGTAAAATGAGGGCTTTTAACCCTTAGGCATTTCTAATGACCTTTTTGGCTGTCCTAAAACTTTGCCTGGCATCTTACACCCAGAATTAATTTGCCATAGAAATGAACTATCCACTGTCAAGCTCTGTTCATGATAAGGTAAGCAGAGTAGGAAAGTAGGCTGGGTCTCCAGAGCACTCTCCCTAGTGCACTCCCTGCCTCCCTGTCCTTGTCAAGCTTGTCACATGTCACATGCTTATATTTCTACCTATTTGTCACATGTCTCATGCTTATATTTCTGTACTTGCTGTCTGAGCTACTAGTTGTTTGAAAAAAAAAAAAAACATCCTGTCCTAGTGGACTTCTTAAAGAAACATTTACATACAAAGATTAATACAATTATGAAATAAAGCCTAATAAGTAACTAATTTGGCAGCAATTCATCAGTAATTCGTATTACTAAAATTATTTGAAGTTAGGAAAGTGTTTATTGAAACATGTATGATGTGAAAGTTTTAGAATTCAGGCAAAACGGAGTCTTCTCTCAATTATTCCCAAGTTAAGTGCAAAGAATGCATGATCCAGATACCTTAGCATGTATGTGATAATAAATTCCACAGCTACACACTGTAATTTTTGTCATGGGGATTTGTCATTTGAAACACTTCATCCTCCCTATCCAAAGTTTGAGAAGAAAGACCTGATTGTGTTCAAATGTGTAAGGGTCATTTGAACTCAGTAAGAAGAATGAAGCAGTAGCATTAAAGTTCCTTTTCTCAACCTTCTCTTCCTCTAAACAAGTGGGTTATCTGTACAGACAAGCTGAGTGGTAGATTTTGAGACAGTTATTTCAGAGTTCAGATGGACAGTTTTGCTTCTAGCATTTGATGCTTTAAGTGTTTTGTTATTTATTCCCTATTTGTTCTTTAAAGGGTAAATGAATCCAATATACAATAATAATTATAACAGACAAAACAGGTGATTAAAACAAGAAAAAAAAAAGAGCCAGAATCCATGGTATTCTGGGATACACAACAAGGGTCCTGCCTAAGACGACATTTAACATTTCAAAACCAGAAAGTTGACACCTGATAGCTGATGTTTTCTAAAAGCTATGCTGTAAAGCAGTTTGGATGGGACGATGTGGACATTAAATAGAAAAATGATTAAGAAACAACCCTAACAGATTAAAAGACAACCGTAACAAAAGTATGCAAGAACATGCAAGAAAAAGCTAAGGTGTGGCAAGGGTCCTTTGATGTGTAGAATTGGTCTGCAACAGTCTAAAGATGAGAAAAAGATCTTACAGCATTATCCAATTTGCAGGCCCTCTACTTGGCTCCTGCTGAATTCCAAACACTGCTGCATCTGGGGATATCATAATATAAAAACTTTAGGAAAATTTTCTTTAATTAGAGATAAGACATAATGAAGAAAAGCAAAACAGATTCAAGAACTAAAGGAAATGAAGTTCTATAGAAATAAACTCTTTCCTTGTGCAGAAGGGAATATATATGTGTACACCCCCCCACACACACATATATATTCCTAGACGATGGGTGTGTTAAATCACAAACCAGGTTCTCCCACCCCTGTAAAGTAAAATAAGGACAGATCAGCCACACATTTTATAGAGAATCATATTAGTGACCATGAAAAGACGATGCTCCTGTCAAGGCAAATTACAACAATCCCATTAAAACAACTGTATTGTTGACCATGTCCTGTGTGATTGGAATGCCTTCTGAACATGTCAGGATATAACCTGACAACTAAAAGCGATTCTCTGAAGATCTTTATTATTGTTGTTGTTGTTATCATCATCATCATCATCATTATTATTATTATTATTATTATTATTATTATTATTATTATAAACACTTCAGATTTTATTCCTCTCCTGGTCCAATCTACAACTGTTCCATATTCTATACCTCCTCCCCTCTGCCTGTCTCCATGAGGATGTTCCCAATTCCCCCCTCCTCCCACACACACATACCTCTAAACTCCCTGGGTCCTCCAGTCTCTGGAGAGTTATGTGTATCTTCTCTAACTGAACCCAGACCCAGCAGTCCTCTGCTGTATATGTGTTGGGGGCTTCATATCATCTGGTGTATGCTGCCTTGTTGGTGGTCCAGGGTCTGAGAGATCTCAGGGGTCCAAGTTAATTGAGACTGCTAGTCCTCCTACAGGACTGCCCTCCTCCTCAGCTTCTTCCAGCTTTTCCCTAATTCAGCCACAGGGGTCAACAGCTTCTGTTCATTGGATGGGTGAAAATAACCTGCATCTGACTATTTCAGCAGCTTGTTGGGTCCTTCAGAAGGCAGTCATGATAGGTTTCTTTTTGTGAGTGCTCCATAGCCTCAGCAATAGTGTCAGGCCTTGGGACCTCCCCTTGAGCTGGATCCCACATTGGGCCTGTCACTGGACCTTCCTTTCCTCAGGCTCCTCTCCATTTCCATCCCTGCAGTTCTTTCAGACAGGAACAGTTATGTGTCAGAG
The DNA here is from genome assembly GCF_011762505.2 of Arvicanthis niloticus. Lineage (NCBI taxonomy): Eukaryota > Metazoa > Chordata > Mammalia > Rodentia > Muridae > Arvicanthis > Arvicanthis niloticus. The sequence continues at coordinate 91,300,893 of NC_047660.1, read as the reverse complement.
TTTTGACTGTGGGATGGCAACCCCATCCCTCACTGTCTTTCTGTTGGAGGTGGGCTCTGCAAGTTCCCTCTACCCACTGTAGGGCAGTCTTTATGAATGATGTGGAATGTGAGAATTGCTCGTTTACTAAAGGGGCCATCTGCCTCACAATGAACATCAGCACAGATAAGCTAGAAAAACAAATTCCACCCAGAAACAGTAAAGCCTCCTTATAGGAAGCAACAAGAGTAAGAACTTCCTATTATATAGCCTTGAATCAGTTGCAAATGGTCCACGGATAAAGAGAATGCCCACAGAACTAGATTGCCCTGATGAAGAAGCCATTTGGATGTCTTTTTCATCTTCAGTCTCTAAAGAGGCAGCAGGGTTTCATTTAAGATGACACATGTCGTCATAAAGTGACACATTTTCAAAACAGTGAGTAGGGGCCTTGATCATAAAAGTTTTCTTAACTCTGTTTCTTCCTGAATGACAACACATTTGTCAATTAGCAAACACTTTCTTTCCTGGAACCATTATTTGTTGATATTTTGTCTCCCACAGCAGGCTAATGATGGTGTGCCATGCACATACATTATGATGTGTCTTTTCATAGTCATGTAGAGCATACTTCTTTAAGCCCTTTACAGATGAAAATATTTGTGTAGATTTCTTTATTTTTATTATTTTATGTGCATGGGTGTTTTTGCCAGCATGAATGTATGCATCATATGCGTGCAGTTCCTTTAGTCACCAGAAGTCCTTCAAGGCCCTAGAACTAGACTTACAGATGGTTGTTAGCAGTCATTTGGGTGCTGGGAATTGACCCAGTTTCTCCTAAACATTCAGTGTGCTTAACCACTAAACTATTTCTCCAGCCCTACTAATGAGATTGTTAAGGTCCCACACACAAACTGTTTGCCTCTAACTCCACCCTTAAAGTGACACAGAGCTGAGATACAAACTTACTCCTATATTTGTAATTATTTACAAGAAATCTTTCTGTCTTTCCCAGACATTTATATTCAAGACAAATGGAAACATAACATTTGGCTTGCAGGGTATCAGCTATCTTTATCTTTTGGCATCATGATTAGGTAGCATTTATAAACACCCTGTTCAGTCAGGCAAATACTTGCACTTCTGTGCTTTGATTTAGTGCAACGAGTCCTGCTACTAAAGTTCCTAGGTTTGCAAACGGGCATAATCTGAGTTTATAAATTACTTGGCTAAGGAAACAGTTGGTACAAATACCATGACAGTGACAGAGGGCTGAGTTGGCAGCACCTGTCCATCAGGAAGAGATTGGCTTGATTTCAACATGAATTGTAAGCAGACATGAATATAGAAAAAGGGTAAAGAGCAGCGGAATTGACTGACGTAGTTGTGTTTTAGAAAAACACGAATATATTGCCTATTACAAAGCAGCTCACCTTTCTCTTTAGTCAAAATAATGCTTACAAATAAAATTAATTTAAATTATAATGTCAGTTCTCAAAACTATTCTAGTTACCAATCGCAATTCAAGTTTTAAGACTTTCATAATTTTTATAAGGATAATATACTAAACTGTTAGAAACAATTCTAGGTGAGGTTGCCCATGTCTCTGATCCCAGCACTAGGGCGGTGGAGGCAGAAAAATGGTGAGTTCAACCTACCTGGAGTGACATAAGGAAAACCTGCCCCAATAACCAAAAAGAAAAATAAAATCTGATTTTTGATCCAAGGAAAATTTTTATTTTTATTTTCACTTTCAACATTGCTCTAGGTATGTGTGCTATAAATTCACTTATGCTTCAGACATCTTTCAGTGAATTCAGCATGAAGGTAAAACCTGTGGACAAATAGTATGTTATATAATTTCCAGCTGGGAGGTAGTCTGCCTCCTGGGACCAGCTCCTTGTGAATTCAAGGTACACTTTGTCGCATTGTAGCCTATCAGCTTCCCATAGTGTCAATTCATATTCAATTTATAAGGGGAGAGATCTTTAATGGGGAGCTTGCAGAGCTCAGAGGCTCGGCAGGGACCTAGATGTGGAAAAGATCCACTTTTCTGCTCTTCAGAGGATACATTTTGGAGCATAAGAGCAATGACAAATATAAACAAACAGAAAGAAAGCATCTAGTTGGCACATACTGCTTTGTATACTTCTTTATCAGAAAGCAGCAAACCTCTGTTCTCATCTGCTTGCTGTCTGAATCACTTGATAAATAGGCTTTTTCAACTGGATTTACCCCTGACAAATTCATGAACTTCTCCACAAAGCTATTTTCTTGTCTGCTTGCTTATTCTCTGGGATGGTATTTTCATGTGTCCAGTTAGCCAAATCCGTAGTCTCACAATCATACCTGAAGACATGTTTTTTGATAACTTATGTCCTCATAATGCATTTTTTCTTGAACTCAACAAATAAAAACTCTCTCATGGCAGAAAAGAAAGCAAATGTTGGAGAGGTGTGACTAGTCTCTCTAAAAAGTTGAATTCTGTATTGATATTAAAATGTTTGCCCAAAGCATGAATGCAAAGTTCATATAGTCTCTCTCTCTGCTTCCCCCCCCCTCTCTTTGTCCACTGCTGGGAATTAAACATAGGGGCCTATATATGGTAGAGAAGAGCTTCTACAGAAACTTTCACAGCCAACCAATGAAGTATTATTTTTGCACAAAAATTATGTAAGAAAGTAGGAATCTAACAAAATGTAAAATTCATTAATAATAATTGTTGGCTATAAGGTTGAGTCAGTGCTGCCATTAAAGTCACAGAATAGATGTGCCCCCAACATTTTCTGAGTTTTATGAGTTTTGAATTACTTGTGAGCAGTGTATCTTCCTTCCAGAATGAAATCCTGTAACAGCTCCCAAGAAATGTTTCCCCTCAGAACATGAAAGCTTTAGATGGTCTGACATTACATGGTAGTTAAATCTTCTAAATTTGTTGTTTGGGACTTTTGGAACTTGGCTTTCCGGAGTATTTCAAATAACATTTTAATAATGGTTCTGGCTATAACTTAAAATTTCTTCTCAGAGTTTGGTTGCTGCAATTTCACACAATAGGAATCTGGCAATCAGATACTCTTACCAGGCTTATAATTTGGCATCTTAACTATATTTTGAGTGTTAAAGCAATCAAAATTTGGCTTGGCAGCATCAGAGCAAACCTACTCCATAGTTAGTGTGTCATCCATGATTTTGAAGTGGTGTTTGTGAGGAACAAGGAAGACCCAAGACTTTCTCAGAGTCTCTAGGAAAGGACAAGGAAACTTTAGTTCTGTGTCCTTGTCCAAGAATAAACTTGGTGAGACTGGTCTACAGCTGGAACCAGGGCCTTGGAAGAATCCAAGTTCTGGTTTCTGGGTACTGTGTTCTTCTCTCTAGACTGTGGTTATAAGACCTAAGGCAGCTCTGCCTGGAGTATCCTATGCTCCTTTTGTCCACATTGGCTGACTTAGCTATCTGCTGATCTTGTACCCCTTCCCAGCTAATAGTACTTAAAGCGCTGCATTTCTTAATAAACTAGCTTGGCACAGGTCATCAACCTTCTGGTTTCAGTTACTGATTTTATTTTCTTTATTTCTCATCTTTTTAAATTTTTCATCTCTGTTCCACCCACTCAACATTCGCCATACAGGACACTTACTCCCACTGGATTGAGTCAGATGTTGTGGGGCCACATCTTCAGTGTGCATGTGAGATATATCCACTGACTGATTAGAAATGGTTCATGATTACACTCACAGATGTCTTTATACATATAAGTTACACCATAGCCCTTCTCTGTAGTACTAGTGGCTGAGATATCAGATTAATTGTCTTTTTTCGTTTTATTTATGAGAAACATATTGGCCTTGTAATAATTTCTCTGCATACAACCACTTAGCTTCTAGTACCTTGGAGATGCAGTGCTCCATCTGGTCTTCATTTGGTGTTATAGATGCTTTCACTGAATCAGTATGCATGCCCTAGGATCACCAAAGGAGGTGGGATTCTACTTCTTTATCACAGTTCTTAATGTACTTATTGACATTTCACTATTTATGGATAAAATGTGAAGAAAAATAAATCAGAAGACGGCATAACACCCAAATGGTTATATATGAAGCCTCAGTTTTCTCTTCTGAAGCATGGAGGCTTTGGAAGAATCTGAAGCATTTGCTCTGTTAGTTTGTAAAATGTAAATTGTAATAAGCTATAAGTATGATTAATAAGTATAAGTATTAATAAGTAATAAGTATAAGTATGATTGCTTCTTCCACAAAATCACAATTATATTTTCAACCAATTAATTCAAATTCATATTATAAGAAGAATACTAAGTGCTAGGAGTCATAACTCCTGTGAGATAAAAATGGAGGTGTGGGTTTTCCATAAACAATGCAAGAAGATAAGATGGTTCTCCACTCAATCAAGGAGGATAAACTGCAAAACAGCAGGTAAAAGAGAAACTCTGTAAGGTCAGCAATTTGCAGAGTTTTAAGAAAAGTTGTATTATTGTACTTAACCTTTAGTATCCCTGGAGCATTGATTCCAGGCTCTCTTACAGACTCAAAAATCTGCAGATATCCAAGCCTCAACAGGCAGATGCTACACTGTTGGTGCACAACCTACTCACGTCTTTCTGCATACTTTAAATGAGCTCTAGATCACAAGTCATACTTGACATAATCCAGGCTGCTACATAAGTACATGGGCGCTACTGCTCAGGAGATATTGACAAGAAAAGCAGAATTGTGCCTAGTCAGTTCAAATACAAGTCATTTTACATGTTTAATACACAGCTGTTTGAATCTAAGTCTAAGGAACTCCTGGATATACAGGGTTGAATGTAGGTAGTGTTTATCTGTTTTGAACTACTATTATCCTCCTTTCCAGGTATCAGCAAAGGGATCTGTGCTCACAGCATTGGCAGTAAAGGAATGGATAAGATTCTGGAGTTTCAATGTGTATGGAAGACTGGCACCTGTCTACAGTGTATGAGCTGTTGCTTTTAGTAGACAAGATATAGTCGTTCTGTCTTTGAAAACAGGGAGGATGAAGAAGATGTGTTTGAGGCAACAGGATAATTTGGTCCCATTTGAATGGTCATTGCTAGTGTTGCTTAGGTTTAGAAAAGCTTGTGTTTCATGGCCATGTTCATCATAGTTGTATGATGGCTCTATTATAATCAGGTCTTTGTTTCTCAGCTTGAAAGTTTGTACAGATACAGGAAGTAGGGCAACTGTGAAAATGATGATTCTGACTAGGAGAGAAGATAAGCTGACATTTCTTATTTAGGAAGGGCCTCAGGACAATTTAGGTATCAGTCAGAGAATAAATTATATTGAAAAAATAAACTATATAATTTATGCACTTAAGTCTCTTTACAGAACAGCTATTTAATAAATGTTAGATATTTCCTTAATTTTTATACATTCTACAACTGGCTAATACTATTTGACTTTGTATGGTTCTCTCATTATGGAGTTTGCGTGTTCATAAGATTACATACTCATCAGTATTGTACATCCCTAGTCCTGTCAGTTCTCAGTAACTACCAACCTGAATTTTATCAGAATAGCAGACACAATTGTCTTTTTTTCTTGCTGAATCCCAGTGAAAATAAAATACCAGCCTATTGTAGCTGTTTAAATTTTTTTAAACCCATTTGAGAACATTTTCATGCACTCATTACTCAGTGTATTTTCAACTAATTTAAAACAGAAGCATCGTTTCAAACTCACTGTCTGTTTGATAAATGTGTTTTTATTGCTTCATATTCTGAATATTATCTATTTATCCGATTTATGATTTTCAGAACTTTTCCACCATTCTGTGGTTGTCTTAAACTTTTTGATAGTATCCTTCAATATTTTGAATTGTTTTAGATTATACTGTATCTGATTTTTCTGTAGTCATTACATCTGTTTGCTTAGTTTTTATTCATAGAAGTTTCCAGTGAATTATGAAATTGCCTTGTCATGTTTTCATGTGGGATGCAGGTTAAACTTTAAGAGCAATTACATTGTGTACAGCCATCGTACTTTTTGTTAGAGAATTCAATTCTTCAGCATAGAACAATCTTTCTGTTTCTTCCAGAGATACTGCAGTTTCAAATTGATTAGTATTTCTGGTCTTTAACATTTTACTGAGCATTTCAGTTTTGTTGCTTTTGCCTTGGAATTATTTTCTTCATTTTAATTCATAAATTTATTACAATTATAAATAAGAGTTTTGATTTCTTTTTTTTCTTTTTTAAAATTGCATTTTCTTTATGGTTAATAATTTTGAACAATTACCCATTGTTTCATAGACATTTGTATTACATCTTTTAAGAACCCTCTATATTAGTTAAATGCCTCATTTTTGATAGGACTTCTTGATTTTACTTTTTTTCTTTTTCTTTTAAATTGGATATTTTCTTTATTTGCATTTCAATTGTTTTCCCCTTTCCAGGTCTCCCTTTTGGAAATCACCTATCCCATCCCCACTTCCCTGCCTCTATGAGGATGCTACAACACCCACCGACTCCCATCTTCTCTCCCTGGCATTTCCTTACACTGGGGAATCGAACACCCTCAGGCCGAAGGGCCACTCCTCCCACTGACGTCCAGCAAGGCCATGCTCTGTTACATATGAGGCTGGAGCTATGGGTCCCTCCATGTGTACTCTTTGGTTGGTGGTTCAGTCCCCAAGAGCTCCGGGGTGCCTGACTAGTTGACACTGTTGCTACCCCCCACGAGGCTGCAAACCCCCTCAGCTCCTTCAGTCCCTTCTCTAACTCCTCTATTCAGGATTCTATGCTCAGTCAATGGTTGGCTGTGAGCATCCACCTCTGTTATTTGTCAGGCTCTGGCAGACCTCTCAGGAGGCAGCCATATCTGGCTCCTGTTAGCAAGCATTTCCTAGCATTCACATAGCGTCCAGGTTTGGTGATAGTATATGGGATGGATTCCCCCGGTGGGGCAGTCTCTGGATGGCCTTTCCTTCAGTCTTGGCTCCACATTTTGTCTCCATATTTCCTCCTGTGAGTATTTTGTTCCCCCTTTCTAAGAAGCACTGAAGCTTCTAACTTTGGTCTTCCTTCTTTTTGCGCTGCATATGGTCTGTGAATTGAATCTTGGATATTCTGAACTTTTGGGCTAGTAACCATTTATCAGTGAGTGCATATCATGTGTGTTCTTTTGTGACTGAGTTACCTTACTGAAGATGATTCTTAATATTCATATAAGACATTGTGACTGAACTTATTCATTCTACTAATTTATTTTGCTTGTGAATTCATAGTCTTCATATATTGGTTCATCCTCAGGTAAAATTAGACTTACCAATTCTTATCAATCTGGAGACGTTTTATTTTCTTTTCTGGTCTAATTTCTCTGACTCGACTGTCCAACAAAATATCAAATGTTTAGAGAAGGCATTTGTGCCTTACTTGTGGCCGTTAAAGGAAAGGTTTACATCTTTTACTATGAAGTAGGTAGTTGGAGCTGTGTTTTTTGTTTTTTTGTTTTATTCTGTTTCTAATTGGTCACTCCTTACACTCCTTAACCTTACTTACAGAAAGAATTTTTTGGTGCTTTTCCTGTGTGGGAACTGACACACACACACAGACACACACACACACACACACACACACACACACACACACACTTCTATATGATTCCACACATACATACCATGTGCACTAATCAAATTTCATCTCTCATTATCTAGAGACCCTCTCCTGTTTTTTGACCTCTAGGAATTACCATTCTAAAGGTGTTAACTTTTAGTATCTGCATATAATAAATGTTGTACTTATGCTCTGTGCAATTATATTTACATCTCATACATATAAATGCAAAATGCAGAATTTTAGTTATATATATATATATATATATATATATATGGTTCTCATGTTATATACTGTATATTACATATATACAAGTCTATTTTTATTATATAATTTTTCATAGTAGGAAAAATAGGTATATTATTTATGTTGATTTTATGTTCACTAAAACAGCTTAATTTTTTATTTTATGGTATTAAATTAATCCTCTCTATACTTTTGGGCAGGTGCACACATGCTTTTTGCTATCACCCCAATGGTATAGATTCCTGAAAGAAAGACACACATACACAACCTTAAATTTTAAGTACCTTAAACAGCTCTATGGCTGGGCCACTCCTAATTCCAAGTGGCTAACACATACTCCCCCCTGCTATTTCTAAGTTAATTCTTAATAACTCTGTATTTTATCTTTGCTAGCCTGGACTCTGCTGGGCAGCCCTCCTGGGGCAGCTTTCCTCCTGTGCCTACATGTTGGTTGTCTCTCCCTCCTGTAACTTTCCAGCCAGGTCCTTCTCTGACACCCTCCTCATGGAGAAATCCTCTATTTTTCTTCCTTGGTCCCTTTCCAGGAATTTTAAAAGTTCTGCTTCTGTCACTCTGCCCAGCCATTGGCCACTGGTAACTTTATTGACCAGTCAAAAACCAACTGAGGACAGGCTTCCTTTAGTTCTATGTGCAGAACACTACAAATGATTTTTGGATAACATAATTAGTATGAGAAAAGATTTTTAAAATGTTTTAAAAATATGCATATATGTTTTGTCTATACATATGTATGTGCATTTATGAGTGTACCTGGTGGCCACAGAAATCAGAAGAGGGTTTCAGATCCTCCAGAGTTATGGAGGTTATGATCCAACAAAATGGTGCTAGAAAACAAACCTCTCTCTCTCTCTCTCTCTCTCTCTCTCTCTCTCTCTCTCTCTCTCTCTCTCTTTCATATATATATGTTAACATATATAACATATATATGTTATATGTTATATATATAACATATATATGTTATATATATAACATATAACATATATATATGTGTTATATCAGATACATGTATGTTATTTTGTTTTGCTTTATTTTAGTTTTTGATTTATTTTATTTTACTGCCAATCTCTGAATTTTACCAAGTAAAATCAGCCTTTCAACGAGCTGTTTCAGGGATTTAGTAGTTGGTTGAAAATATGGAAAATCTTTGGGAATGAGTCTTTCAGAAGTTTCCAGGGACTTTTTGTTCTCTCTAGTCTGTTGGTTGATCTTCCTTGGTAGTTGATGGCTATTCATTCTGGGCTACTCTGCAGCTGGAGAAAAAAGGATAGAAATAGAACAAACTCAATGTTCGTACTGAGATTCACCCATTTTTTTTTTATTCAATAAAGCCTCTCCAGAATGATTCTTTGGTTAATTGCCAATGTTCTAAAAATAAAAATTATTCTGGCAAAGTTTTGACTCCTTTTAATGCTGTTCTAAAGGAGAGCATCCTTAGAAATTTTTAGCATACAATCTTGCTGACTTTACATAAAGTCTTTACCAAAAATAGATACTGTGATAATTCAGGGGAATTATTGTGTATTACTTAATGAAAATATTCCTAACTTGTGACCTGTCTTGTGTATGTTTTGCTAATTTATCAGTGAATGATGTGAAGAAACTCTCTGATGGTCCATTAGGTAACAAGAGTCTTCCAAACTGTACAAAACCCACTTGAGCCTTTGCATGTCTTTCTCTTAGCCTGCTTGATAAGACTGCCATCAGAAAACAGAGAACTAAAAACATGGCTGCAAAAGACACACTCATTCCGTTTCTGTTCCCCTATTAATGGAGGAGAATGGGAAGACAGAGAGAAAGTATTCAAAAGAAAAGTGTTTGTTGCCAGACAGATGCTCCCAGGAAAAATGATGGACTAGAGGAGACCTGCCAGAGACTCTGTCAAGGAGAAACACTAGTGTTCTAGTGTTATAAATCAGTTACTGTATTCTGAGAAAAAGAACAAGAGCATCAGGAATCAAGAAAGGGGGAGGCAACACTGCCTAACTCATTCTGTTTAGTCAGTGATTTCCTAAGGTCAAATTCAAAGGAGGGTGCAATGTAAAAAGAAATCTATAAATTGACATCCTCGATCAACATAGACTGCAAATGTATGTGCATAACAACTTCACAATGTGTGAAAATATTATGTTTCATATTGAAGTTTGTGTCATTCAGTGGATGACATCTTAGGTACATCAGTATGTAACATAGCACACAAATGCATCAAGAACAGAAGTCACACAAGCAGTCTAAAGGACACAGTACAAAGAGTTTGACAAAAATCTAACACACCCTAAGGTAAGAAATGCTCTGGAAAATAGGAACAGAAGGAACATTACTGCAGCATACTGGAAAACTGTTGTTAACACTGTATTGATTGCATAAAGTCTGACAGCATCTCCTCTAAAGTTAGTAAAGGTTGGAAGGAAAAAAGAGCTCCACTCTCACTGCTATTAATACAGTACTCAATTTCTTAGCTAGAGTGATAGAATATGAGACAAAATAAAAGAGCTACAAAATATACCTCATTGTAGATAATATGATACTATACTTAAGATACTATCGGTTGCTATCACTGGGAGGCCCATTCTTTTATGAAATGGAATGGAGAAGCAATGAATCTGGGAGAGGCAGGAGCAGTGTGTGTGTGTGTGTGTGTGTGTGTGTGTGTGTGTGTGTATGTGTGTGTGTGTGTATGTGTGTGTATGTGTGTGCACATTGTGTGTGTACATGTGTTTGTGTGTATGTGTGTGAACTTGCATGAGTGGAGGAAGAGGAGGCTGCAGTTGGGATGTATTGTATGAGAGAAGAATTAATAATAAAAAAAAGAATTTAAAATCTGCAAAACATTCATTTGCTGCTTTGGGAACTCTTTTCCTTCTATTGGGTTACCCTTTCCAGAATCAATATTAAGCCTTTGTCTTGTCTTATGAATCTTTATTTGTTGTATTTCCTGTTGCCTCTTGGAAGTCTGCTCTTTTCTGAAGAGAAATGGATGGAAAGCTGTTCTGGAGTAGTGGAAATGGCAGGAAGAAGTTGGAAGGAGTGGAGGAAAGGGATTGTATTATCTGTGAGAAGACTCTAGTTTCAAAGTAAATAAATAAATAAATAAACAAACAAACAAACAAATAAATAAGATTATGAACCTAAAGAATGTACTGGAAAACTCTATAGTCTGATAAATTCTTATTCTTCTTCCCACAAATGTGCAGAACACAAGATCAATACAGAAAAACATAGTTTTTCTATGTATGTGTAATGAACATACTAAGCAAGAATTCAGGAAAACAATCATAATCAGAATACGCTCAGGAAAATAATTTTTGAATTAAACCTAACAAAGGAGGCAAAAGTCTTTTATAGTGAAAATTTTAGCACCTATAACATTAGTAAACCTATTAAGGAAGACCTTAGAAGATGAAAAGTCTTTCTGTCTTAATCAGAAAGAAATGTCTAAGGTACTGAGTATATTTTAAAGAACTTCCTCAAAAATACTGTACATAAGCTGCAGAGATGACTTAGTACTTAACAGCACTGACTGCTCTTTCAGAGAACCCAAGCTCAATTTCCAACACCCACACAGTGACTCTCAACCATCTGTAATAGTAGTCCCAAGGAATCTGATGCTCTCACTGGCTCCCTTGGGCACCAAGCATGCACAGGGTACATTGACATACATGCAGGCAAAAATATTTACAAATACACATGAATAAATTTAATTTTAAAAAACATGAAGCATGCAAGTACTTTATGGTACATCTATACAACTCCTGGGACTACCTGAAGACATCTAGTAGGTAAATATATAATAATGAACACTCATGTTTCCTGTTCACCATGAAGCCAAATTATGCATTCAGTTCAAGTGTCCATAAACAGGTAAAGAAAATGTGGTAGATACACAGAGGGATATATTGCTCATCTCTATGAAGAACAAAATTATGTTGTCTGTAGGAAATAGAGGTCATCATTTTGCATAAAATAAGCCATACTCAGAACACATGTAACACATGTCATTAACACAAGAGTGACTGTGAAGGAAGAGAAAGGAAGTCAGTGAGAGAGAATGAGAGAGAAAATTGGGGTAATTGGAAGGTGAATGTAAAAAAATTTACATTATTATCCACATACATGAAAATATCATTATAATAGTTTCATATAATATATATTATTTCAAAATAAAAGACAACTTAGATAAGAGGTGACTTCAAATTAGTCTTCTTACTTTTATACTAATCTCACAGAGCAACAAATAATAAGGAAAGAGAATCTTTGCTTAAGGAATCTCTTTGAAGGAATGGTCCAGCCTGTGCCTTGAGTATACGCACACTGGTGACATTTGCTTACTTGTTGGGAGTCGACTTTTAGCAGAAAGCGGCTATCAGTTTTGCAGCCATCTTGAGCCATATACCCTGACATGAGACTTTTCAACAGCCTACAACAGCTGAAGCACACTCTGATATCCCACATATTTTGTTTTGCTGTTTACTGCCCCCAGCTGCAAGGCATGCGTTTCACGTGCTATCCACGTGCTATCCACGCCATACATGCCTGTAAGGCACATGTGGTAGCAACACCTGCAAGGCATGCAGTTCACGTGCTGTCCACGTGCTATCCATGCCATACATGCCTATAAGGTGCACGTGGTATCCACGCCTGTAAGGCTTACTTCATATCAACACCTGCAAGGTACGAGGTATCCACGTGCCTACAAGGCACATGGCAAAAGTGTATAAATACCCCAGATTTCCCTTTAATAAACGAGACTTGATCAGAACCTCTGTCTTGTCTCCATTCTTCGTGTCTCTTCCCCTTTATCCTCTCTCTCTCTCTCTCTCTCTCTCTCTCTCTCTCTAGACCCTGACTCGCAGACCGGAGTGGTAGCTTGGGCCAGGAAACAGTGGCCGCCAAGCGTGGAGTAGAGAGGGCCACAACACTTACTGAATATGAGAGATATCCAAAGTAAAAGAAAAATGACTGATAAATAAATAAATATATATATATATATATATATATACATATATATATAATTTTATGCTATATATTTATAATATACACATACATATGTATGTGTGTTGATATTAATATTTTTAAATATATTTCTATATTTTTACATCATCTAATCAAAAAATTATAATTGGACACAAAAAATTCATCACTAACACCAATTTGTAGTTCTTTATTATTTAAAAATATATATGGTATTTTTTATTTTGAAAAGCGCACACATCAAACTTTTAAAACATTGTAATCACAGACTGTGATGGTAATATTAATTATGGATATAACTGGTACAGTTTATGGATGCTATAACTGAGTCCTATAGAGTCTTACAAATGGAAAGACAAAGAAAGATTTAAGCCTAGGTGTTTTGTATACAATCTATGCTGTCTTCATCCTTAATCATAACAACGAAAAATACAAACAATCAGAAATCATCACTAGGTGTAATTCTATTCATTTCCTTGTAGAAATGTGTTTTCAAACTCCATTAAGGACCTGGCTCCTGTGTTTTTAGAAGTGACGGTGAACCTTGCCCTGTCATAAACAAGCTGTTTAAAGCTTCTATGGAGGCAGTGAATAGGGACAATAAGAAGACATCTATCTCCAGGGTGGTACTCTGACATGAAGCTGTATACAGAATGACTCTGTGAGGATATTGTCTTTCACAAGAGGTAAACAAATTGAATTAAACAAAATAAAAAAGGAAAAAGGAAAGAAATTCCCAGTTTTCTACACAGAGAGGGAATCCTTTTGGGAATCTGACTGATATGGTTGCCTGGAGATAAAAGATGAAAGATTTAAGTCTTACTCATTAGCTAATGAAATACTCAGACCTTGATTGTGTCTTGCCATTTCAAAGAGTCACTGAAATATGGCTTCCAGGAAAGAGTGACTAAACAGTTTCTCTTGTGACTGTGAAGGAGATGTTTCCTCCATGAGTTGATTTCAGCACAATTGTAGGTAGATACAATTTTTAGTATTCTTCAAAAATAATTTTTTGAAGAACCTTCCAAATGTGGAGATTTCAAGGTCTCTTGTACAAGCCTGTATAAGGCATCCATCCTTCAATTCTAATTTGAACTTCTCCTTAGGAGTTAGACAAGCATTTAATCTTTCTGTTTATAATCAAATAATCAAAATGGGAAAATGTATTTGGAGTTAAAAATCTGGAAACTCTCCAGGTGTAGTGTAAACACCTGAAAAGTTGAGAGTTGAAAACAGGAGGACTAAGAGTTTGGGAGTATCTTGAACTGCCCATAACAAAACAAGAGAGACATCTAGTTGGTAAATTACTCACCTGGCATGTGCAAACACTCGGGGTGTGGGGTGTGTTTGTGGGTCCCATTCTCAGCACTTCAAAAGGAAACAAAACAAAAAAACAACAAAAAAATAAAACAAACAAACAACACCCCCCCCAAAAAAAAAAGCCATGATTCACAGAGAAGACTCTGCTGGAACAGTTGCTCAGAGAAGTCAAATGTGTACCTGGAGAAACATTAGAGGCCTTGATGTCCATAGCTTGCTTCTTTGAAACTCATAGAAAGAGAAAAAACAAAGGGCGGGGCTGGGTGGAGGTGGTAAAGGATGTGTAATTGTTTACAAATTGGCCTTAAGCCAAATCAGCATCATTGTCTGTTCAGTTTGCTAGGGGAATTCTTTGTGCTAATTGGGTATTTCCCTAAGATATTTTTTTAATCATATGTCACTCCCTAAATGATGACTTTGAGACTTGTTTACAATTTTCCTTAATATTTAAACTAATGCCATAAATAGTGCTCTTCTGCTTTTTAATCTTAGTGTAGCGAAGACTAAAAGGTCTTCTGATCTTCAGCGATCGAAGGTCATTTTTATTCTAGTCTCTAATAGACCTCTCTTCAACAACCCTTAGTGCTGGGTGCTCAAACCTCTACGTTTAATTCCTGGTGTCTGGTGGTGAGACAGTCAGCTCTCCTCCTAAAGAGTACAAGGTCCAGTAAGATAGGAAGGGGATCTGCCTGTCTCTGCTCATTGGGTACATTAGTCCTGGTAGTTTTGTATTTCAACCTTTGTGTTTGGAATCTACATCATCACTGTTCAGTGACCACGTTCCCCCAATTTTCACATGTATAATTGCAGTCCTGTTTAACCTCGTTCTGTAGGTAATAAGAAAGTCTTTCTAGAGCATGTCAACTTCTTTATGTATTTCAACAATTGAATGTGAACACACACACACACACACACACATATATAAAATACAATTACCTATTAAATGACTTTAAAATATTACAAAAAGACTAAATTCACAAGAGAAGTTGTATTACTTCTTACAATCTGATTCTCATTGAAGATTTTTAGACTTCAAGAAAGTAAACTAAAAATGAAGTGTATAATAGAAAAAATACAATATCTTTTAACTGCAAAGCTAACTGGAATAGGATGGATATTTTAGTTTTTGTGCTATGAAATTCTCTGGTTGCTATGAAATTCTTATATTCTGTCACTATTTCATAGGTATTAAAGATTGGGGGGCGTAATTTTACCTTATACTTCGCACCTGAGAAAAATCAAAAGAATTTTATAAGAGATATTATCGTTCTTAGTTTTATTAAAAATAGTGGGCCACAAACCTTTACATAATGTCAAAAAAGATAACTATAAAATCAGGCTCTAATGCTGCACACCATCTAAGCTTCTGTTAAACAATGCCCAGTGAAAATTTCCTCAAGACTTCCGTTTCCAGAAATCTGTTCATCATGTCAGAGCCCCAAAGCAGTTAGCATAGGAACTATTGTGCTCTATAGGGCTATAGTAAGACTTTTCAGTTATTTTTCCTATTAGTTCTTATAAAGGTAATTGGTTATAATCTCAGCACTTAGGAGACCAAAACAGAAGGATCATGAGTCTGAGGGCATTTGTCTTATTTACAGTTTTTCTGCTGTGAACAGAAATCATGACCAAGCCAAATGTTGTATAAAAGACAACATTTAATTGGGGCTTGCTTTCAGATTCAGAGATTCAGTCTGGTATCATCAAGGCAGGAACATGGAAGCATTGAGGCAGGCATGGTGCAGGCAGAGCTGAGAGTTCTATATCTTTATTTTAAGGCTGGTAGTAGAAGACTGACTTCCAGGCAGTTAAGGTGAGGGTTATTAAGCTGATGTTCACAGTGACAAACCAACTCCAACATGGCCATACCTCCTAATAGTACCACTCCCTACTCCAAGTGTACATAAACCATCACACCAGTCTAGACTCCATAGTACTCTCCAGTTCAGCCCAGGCAACTTTGTGAGGCCATGTCTCAAAAACTAACCAACCAACCAACCAACCAACCAACCAACCAACCACCACCAACAACAAACAACACCACCACAAGCTGGAAATATATCTCAGTGACAAAGAGTGGTCTAGTATGACCACAAAGCTCTGAGTTTAATTTTCAGAGATACAAATGAAAACGAGGTCACTAATGACCCTTTATTCACTGGCAATGAAGCCTTAGACCTTTCTTACTCCCAACCCCCAATGACGGTAAATTTCTAACTTACAAAATGTTATCTGAGATTATAAACAAGTCCTCTTTTGCTAAGTGACTGACAGATATCTCATGTTAAATCATCCTAACTTCCTCTTCTTGGATATTCAGAGATAAACCAGTGCCCTGTTGAAACATTTTGATCACCAGCCTTGAGGCACCTGCATATAGCAACCGCCTGAGTAAATACCATTTCTCTTGAGTGTTCTTCTGTCTCTAGCTTCAGGGCTACTCAATGAAACTACAACAATTAATAAGCTTCTTAGATTATTCTTAGTAATATGCTCAATCCAGCTGATAATTCCTTGCCAACACAACAGTGCAGTCTTTTCTACTATCCTCTCTACTTTCACTTCTAGTCTCTCTGCTAGGATGGCACATACACAGACACCCAGAGTCAGAAACACACACACACACACACACACACACACACACACACACACACACACACATGCATTTTGTATTCTTCGCCATTTCTTTAAACGGGAAACCATTCTTCCTCACGATAGATATTTCAAATTCAGGAAAATGTACAGCCTATCTATATCTTCAAAATACCTTAGAAAACCTACTTCACCATAGTGGGCTTTGCTCGATTTCTTGGTTCCAGTTAATATTTGAATCAAAGTATGTGGTGTTCTGCTTTTTTTTTTTTCTTAAAGCACCAAGCAAGTTTTGGTTCCCTGAAATACCCTTTCTTAGAGACAAGAGATGGCCCAAATCCAATCTGAGATACCAAAAGTAAACTTCCCCATAATCCCTTTGAGTTCCCTTTGAGAAGGTATTCCTGATAACTGAGATGGCACATTCAGATAGAATACTAGTCACGGGACTCTGGAGTCAAAGCTTGTCCACTGTGTCCTACCCTTGTGATTCTGAGCTGCACTAACACACATCAAGATGAAGTATAAATGGCAGTACAGAGCTCCTACTTTCTTGCAAACCTCTCCTTCAAAATGCAATGCACTCAGAAGGCTCATTAGGTAATACTGTTGCCTGTCTGCTTTGCATCACTGCAATGAAGTATGCACGACAACTTACCTAATAACTGCAAATGGTTTGCTTATTCCACAATTTTGTAATTATAGGGGCAAAATCCAAGAGTTTTGTGAATTGAGACCTCCAGGATGACCCTGAATGGCAGTGGCAGCACTGTGAGTTAAAGTAAGTGGTCATCTCTCTAGCTGGGAGCACGAAGTATCAGAGAGACTTGGATTCTGCAGCTACCTCAGTGGGCATCTTCCAATGACTTATAGACCTCTCATTACAGACAATCTTTTCAATGTAAGGCAATCTCTCCATACCATTATTTTGGTGACTATTGATACACAGAGCTGATGAGGATTCTCTTTAAGTAATCCCTGCTCTTACCCGCATATGACAACCACAGCACAGCACACATGTTACAATGCAGTATTCAATTGTGCAATGACCTGCTCCAAGATATCTGCTTTTTGTCTCTGATGATTGATCCAATTGAGCATAAAAGTTTGGACATAGTACACAATAGAAGAAACAGATTATACAATAACTGAAATCCTTTAGAATTACAGACAATTTCCAGAGGAAGTGGGCAGTGGAGAGGAAATTATAACCCACACGCAGATATTAATATTCTATTAGAAAAGGCCAAACAGTAAGGACCATACAGGAGGCATCAACTATTGTGGGCTAGATTTCAGGGGATGACTACAAAGCTGTTTTTCCTCCAGTTTCTCAGAATGGTTTAGCAGGATATCTGCCTGGTTGTAGGCATAATGTAAGCCATGGGAGAATTATGGAAAATTATCTGTTTGCTTTTTCCCATGGAGAAACACATGGAGTGTTATGAAAGTTTCCCTCTAAATCTAAGAAAGCAGAACGCGCATTTCTAGAAAACACAGGTGAGGTGCAGCCAAAGAGTTATTTTTACAAACAAGAAATCACATCAGCTCTTTCTGAAAGCAACAGCATTATGCTGCCTTTCTTAGGAATAATGAGGCTTGAGACAAAGATGTTTTTCTCTGGTTATAGGAAAGCATTTCCGAGAAGCAGAATCATAAGCTTCTCTAGAGTTGTAGATTCTCTCACTGTGACTGGAACTACGAGTGTAAGATGACACAGATATGGATCAGTAGGATGCTGTCTGTGGTCTGGAGGAGGAGGACCACCTGAGCTTTCTACCTTTGTTTCCAAGGCATTAGGAAGATATTTTCTCAGATATTTCAGTGTTTATCTGGAGGAGCTTGCTTAGTCAGCAGTCAAGGCAAATCTCCATCAACCAATCTTCTAATCTTCCAATCTTATATAATGAGAATAAGGTGATTTTTAATACAGTAGGGAATCAGTGTAGTGATCTAAAAAAAGAATTATATACCAATCTTAGGGAAGAATACCAGCTATGAAAAGGCTAATGAAACTTTGACTAAGCAAACAGCAGTGGCAACTCTGAATGCCAGGAATAAACAGTGGTTGGTTCCTGAAAGTTGCAATTATTTGTTGGAAAAGAATGTGATGCTCCTTCATATCACTGACCTACTGCTGCTCCTTTGTGCCCACACTGAAATCTACCTGAAATCTACCTGCCTGTTGCTGGATGGCTTCTCCTTATAGAGGATAGACAGTGCTTGACCTACCCTTGCTGTGACTATAATCCACTAGCTGGTTCCCTTAGTAGAGCTTCCTAGGGATAGTTGACCTAGCTCAATGCAACTATGATTCTTCTGAGTCTCAGTTTCTCTTTATTAAAAGTCAAACATCTCAGTATTTGTGCTCAGAACATAGCCTCTGGTAAACAGATGGACTTTTTTAAAAAGCCCAAATTTTAACCTGTTTAGAGATTTAGAGATTGTCCTATTACAACTCCATATGAAATGTACCGTCAATTCTTCCCTTAATGCCTCATTCAAAACTTCCAGTTTTACATCCTTTGTAGTCAGTATTTCATTTATGATATAATTGTCAGTAATTACCTGACATTCCAAATACTTGAGTCTTTGGATAATCTTAGCATCTTTTGCAACTAGGATATGGTTACAACTGGAATTCCTCACCTTTCTACATTTATTCTGGATCACTCACATGTTTTATGGTTTATTTTATTCATGATATGTTGCAGTGCAAGAGTCCTTAAAGCCTTGATGTTGTGAAGACATTGGTCTACAGATTTTCTCTTGCCTGTTTGGGCTGATCTTACACATTGAGTCAATGAGGAGCACAAAGAAACAGATGACGTTGTTACTTGATGAAAGACATGGAGCATATTTTTTTTTCTTCAAAAGATCTTTACAATTTCTACAGAACTCCTTTAGTTCCAGTCTTAGTAATAGTAATAGTAAATATTCCTGTTTACTCAGAAACAGGAAATAGTTCGCAGCCACGCAAAAGGTGGACTTTGGCAATTATAAAATGTTTATACTGTCAGATGTGTCCAGGTTATCACATTGGATTTGAACTTGATTCCAGGGAGGAATATGGAGAATACTATAGTTTTGTGGGACATACTGACTTCTAAGTGACTGTCATATCAATTGAGCCCACAGTTCATAAAGAGACTCTACCATCTAATCGGTATGATTTTGAAGTTCCCATGGCTTTAAAAAGGGGTGTTGGTAAACCAGCTAGAGATATTTGCTCAAATATCTTCTATAACCATGCCAAGCATGCCTCATCTTTGTAGACCCAAACTACAATACTCATTATTTTTTGTTACTCTAGTTTATTTTGTTTACTGTCGACTACTCTTCCCACATTGTAAAGTAGGTGAAAGGAGGGTCCTGTGCTCTACTGTATCCTCTTAGCCTCACATCTGGTTCATGACGCATGAGCTAAGTAAAAGGGGGAAAGTAACAAAGGCAACACTTCTCTCTAAAGCAATCTTCTTTAAAGTTAAATGTTATCATTCCTAGGCTGGGAGAGCTGCTCCAAGTAGGGATTACCTTCCTCAGAACCCTGACATGTTGGACAGGTTTTGCCAAGTAACGTTACTTTTGGCCTTGCAGTTTCTGATTAAGGATTGTTAATAAGGTTCTCATCATTAAAAATCATTTTATGAAGATAGAAAGTAAATGGCTTAGCAGCTAATTGAACTTGGGTTTGAGAGTCAAGGTTTGGAGATGGTTTCATGTTTCTCAGGCACATAGCTGGTGGTGGTGCTTTGAAGACACCATAGCTAACAGTCTCCTTAGGGATACAGTTTTACAGAATTAAGTAGCACCTCCATTTCATAGTTAGAAAAAACTGGTCCAAAAGGATTTCATTATTATCAGGGGCATTGTCCTAACTTGAAACTGTGTGTTAATACGGACCTATTCCAGTGTTTGGTCTCGGTAAGGTATGAGTCATCAGAACCAGGATGCTTCTTAACAGGTAGGTAAGACTTGTCCTAGTTACAGGTCTCACTGTTGTGATGAAATAGCTGGCTAAGGTAAGTTAAGGAATAAAGGCTTGGTTCTTGCCCACAGCTTGGGGACATGGTGCCTATGGTAAGGCAGGTATGGTGACAGAGTGTGGCAGCAACTACTCATATTGCAGCCACAGGAAACAGAGAAAGACTTAATATCTTTTTTTCCATTTTATGCAGAACTAGACATCAGCCCACAGACTATAGTTTGAGTGAGTCTTTCTGCCTCAATTAGCCTAAACTAGAAAATCACTCACAGACATTCCCAGAGGCTTGCTTCCTTGGTGCTTCTAAATCTTGCCTGTTAATGGAATGCCTTCTAGTCTTGAGCAGCAAGGAGGTCCAGCCCTTGACATTGACTCTACTGTGGACAGTGGTCCTCCAGTTTCAGTCCAATGCTCATCACCTACCACCAGAAAGCCTTACACTACAGCTTTACAGTGAGGACAGTTATATCTACTAAACTTCTCTGGGTGGTCTGTTACCACATGATCCTTAATAGAAATGCATTCAAGCAATGGGCTCTGCTGCCCTGCTCCTTCTGGAGAAGCTTCCTTGTAAGAGCAGCTGATATACAGTGACTGGTGTTCCAGGAAAATATGAACTCAATAGGGAACCACGAATAAGCTTTTAAATCCAAGTAGAAAGGAGAAGGAGAAGGAATTTGGAAAGAGAAGTGAAGAAGGCTTTGGGAAGCAATGAAGAGAATGTGGATACTGTCCAATTGTGGTTTCAGGAAGAGAGCATTTACCCACAAAAGCATTACAGCACCTCTCTTTGTGTTTTGGATTTATTCCAGCGGGGGAGGAAGAAGGCAAAGAACACAGAATACTGGGGGTGGGATTTGGGAGGGTTGATGATGAACTAAGTGTGGAAAAGAAATCTTCTTTCTCAAGTGTCAACAGCATCACCTACTATATTGTGGAAATGCTTTTATTTTACTGCAGAAGAAAGGCAAGGAGCAGATGCCTGACAGCCCACAGAAGGTTAAGACATTTTTACTTGTGCCTTGCATTAGAAAGCCAAAAGAGTACGAATTGAATGTTTTGCTGTTGTTTGTTTGTTTGTTTAGTTTTTTTCCCCAATTGCAATTTTGGAAGGCATCATTCAGCACTACTGGGTTAGGGCATGTTATGTTAAATTAAAAACCAAGGATTTTCCTATGGGGTAAGTCTCAGTGTTAGAGCTGAGAGAGGTGACAGCCACATTACTGCCATCAAAAAATAATTTATTAATCATGCCTGTGCAAAGAACTCTGATAGGCACAATTCCCCAAGGGTTTCCTGTTTGAACGTATTCTCTGCACTCTGCCATCTCCTCAGAGTAGCGTTCTCTTTTGCTTTTAACCTGTGAATAAAATGGATACCTAGGAAACTTCATCTCTGTGGAGTGCATCACAGGACAGGAGAATGCTGTCTGCATTCTTGGACAGACCTGGGAGGTACATGATAAAGAAGATGCTATTCTCAACCTCCCATTCTTGCTCACCACTTGTAAAAAATAAAAAAATAAAAATAAAAAAAGATTCATTTCCACCTTAGCTTAGGAATCTGGATAGTGTGGGAAGCATCGCTTTACACCAGCAGCCTCTGTGTATCATGTTAGCACTGGCTCTTGCCCATTTCCTGTCTGTGCCACCTGGTCCTCAGGGAGGTACCACAGTGTACCTGAGATTGGAAATACTCTGATCTCCCTCTACCAAAAGGAAGAAACCGGCTACGAAATAGAGACTAGCTAGCATCCTTTCTTATTTTTGCCTCTCACCTTCTTTCCCAGGGCGTACCTACATTTAAAGATACTTTTAAAAAGGTAAGTTAATGGCTCGGAGATCTGATCACAGAAAGGTCCTCTGCTTCAGGAGCATCTCTCAACAACTCCAAAGCAAAGGTGGTTCTCTGTCCAGCCGCACCGCGGCGGGGCAGGGGAGCTCAGAGGCGCCCTCCCAGCTAACACGCCCGTGCGCATTCTCCCCGCAGCTTCAGCGTCTGACCCCGCAGAATCCGCACCAGAGACCTGTACACGGCTGATCCAGAGCACCTGGTGCTATACATCTCCAATGGGGGTCCGCTTGGATCTTTTATTTATCTAGCGCGCAGTAAGACAGCGCTTAGATGTTGGTGGGAGGTGCTACTCTGTCCGAATCCCACCCCATCCGCGGCGACTCCGCACACAAACACACACACACCCGAAGCCGCTTGGTTGAGTTGGGGAAATCGCTTGGAGCAGCGGTCACGACGTCCGGGACCCCCGTCGCTGTCTCCCATTTTTTTTGCTAGCCCAGGTCGACCCGGCAGCGGCGCCGGTGCTGTTTGGTATCCTCTGCGTGCTGGTCGGGGTGCGCCCCCGGGTACCCCGCTCCCGGGCGGCGGCGTAGCTTGCTGGAGTTTGACTCACGGGTGGCGGCGGCAGTGGCAGCGCAGAGCCGCGGGCGGCGGGAGCGAGGCGAGCCCGGCCGCTCGCCCTCCGCGCTGCACTAGGATTGGTTTCTCCCGGAGAGCGTTGACCGAGGGTTGGCTACGAGCCGGCTGAAGAACAGGTGCACCTCATCGCCCGGGCTCGCCGAGCAACCACCGTGCATCGCGGCGTGCAGGGCTGGGCGAGGGGCTGCTAGGTTGGCCCCCTGTGTCGGAATGCGGCTTGTCGGCGCCGGGCATCCAGCAGCTGCCCGCCCG
This sequence comes from Arvicanthis niloticus, assembly GCF_011762505.2. Taxonomy (NCBI): domain Eukaryota; kingdom Metazoa; phylum Chordata; class Mammalia; order Rodentia; family Muridae; genus Arvicanthis; species Arvicanthis niloticus. The sequence goes on along the minus strand of NC_047660.1, from coordinate 91,277,509 downwards.
GGCCCCTGAGGGTGACGTGAGGATTTGAGGTGGGGGCAGCGGCGGTGCGGCCGGGCGCCCCAGGGAGCGGGCCGGGCGCGGCGCACCGAGGATGCGGGCGAGGCTGGAGCGCACACAGGCGGCGGGCAGCATCAGCGCCAGCGGCAGCATCAGCATCAGCATCCACGGCAGCATCAGCATCAGCACCACCGGCAGCCGAGAGACCCCGGCGTTCAAGAGGCACCTAGGCGGGCTGCAGACTCGCCCCGCCGCTCCCTGACCGGCCGGCGGCGCCGGGGCCGGTCTCGCCCCTCTCCGGAGCTCCTCGCCGCCCCCTCCCCGGCCCGCGTCCCCTCCCCCGTCCTCTCCTCCCCGCCCGCCGCCCGCCTCTCGGGGGGAGGGGCGTGGGGGCAGGGAGCCGATTTGCATGCGGCCGCCGCGGCCGCTGCCTGAGCCGGAGCCCGCCGCCGCCGGAGCCCGCGCCCGCGCCCGCGCCCGGCCCGCGCGGCCCCATGCCTCTGGCGCGGCCCTCGGGGGGGCGAAGGTGAAGACCGGCTCCTAGGATGAGTGAAGGGGCGGCCGGTGCCTCGCCACCTGGTGCCGCTTCGGCAGCCGCCGCCTCAGCCGAGGAGGGCACCGCGGCGGCTGCGGCGGCGGCGGCGGCGGCGGGCGGGGGCCCGGACGGCGGCGGAGAAGGGGCGGCCGAACCCCCCCGGGAGTTACGCTGTAGCGACTGCATCGTGTGGAACCGGCAGCAGACGTGGTTGTGCGTGGTGCCTCTGTTCATCGGTTTCATCGGCCTGGGGCTCAGCCTCATGCTGCTTAAATGGATCGTGGTAGGCTCCGTCAAGGAGTACGTGCCCACGGACCTGGTGGACTCCAAGGGAATGGGCCAGGACCCCTTCTTCCTCTCCAAGCCCAGCTCTTTTCCCAAGGCTATGGAAACCACCACAACAACCACTTCTACCACGTCCCCCGCCACCCCCTCTGCCGGCGGCGCTGCTTCTTCCAGGACGCCTAACCGGATTAGCACCCGCTTGACCACCATCACACGGGCACCCACCCGCTTCCCTGGGCACCGGGTGCCTATCCGGGCTAGCCCGCGCTCTACTACGGCACGGAACACTGCTGCCCCTCCGACGGTCCTGTCCACCACGGCCCCTTTCTTCAGTAGCACCACGCCAGGCTCCCGACCCCCGATGCCAGGAGCCCCCAGTACGCAAGCGATGCCTTCCTGGCCCACTGCGGCGTATGCTACCTCCTCCTACCTCCACGATTCCACTCCCTCCTGGACCCTGTCACCCTTTCAGGATGCTGCCGCTGCCTCTTCTTCCTCACCCTCTTCCACCTCCTCCACTACCACCACCCCAGAAACTAGCACCAGCCCCAAATTTCGTAAGTAGATGCCTGTCTCAGCCATGATTCACTGCCGAGTTTCTTTCTGCTCTCTGGCTATCCTTTCTCCTGGTTGTCACTTCCCCATGCCCAGTTTGGGGCAGAGTGTGCGGCTCTGGTTAAAACTAGCCTCAAGGGGGCCAAAGGTGTGGGTCTTCGCTGGGTCTATGTGTGGAGTAGGGACGTCAAGCAAACCAAGGATATCTCTGAGCCAGGGCTCCTAATTCAGTGGGTCCCAAATGAGAATAGACTTCTGTCTCCAATCAAAGGGTGAAGGCGAATGCAAATCCTCACTGCAGACTTGAGAGCGAGCCCAGGTTGTGTTCCCCTTACCGGCCTGGGGAGAGATGGTGCACCCAAGCCTTCCCGCCCTCCTGTGGGAAGCTTTTCTAAGCACAGCCAAAACTGGCCTATGAAAGACCACAAAGAGAAGTTATGACCAGTGCGTGTGGAGGGGTGAAGATTGGATGCAGGTATTTGGTAGTGATGTCCTCAGGATAGAGCTGGCTACTCTTTCAGCTTCCCTGCCCAGGCAGTGACTAAGAAGGATTAATTAGAAGCCATTCGGAGAGGTAGGGAAACGAGGTGCTCCCAGACGGACGCCTCCCCTCAACCTGTCCCTGGCCGTTGCCAGGTGTGGAAATTGGTGGAAATTGCTTCTGTGGCCACTGGAGTGAGTTAACTGCAAGGAAATGCAAAGGGGACGCTGCAGAGCTGCGGGCCCCCAGGGTCCTGGAGAAGTAGGAGGGTTTTTCTTTCTTTCTTTCTTTCTTTTTTTTTTTTTTTCCCCTCCAGCTGTGCCAAGCATTTGCTTTTGTTCCTTTCCCAGAGTGGTGAGGGGTGTAAACCCTATCTCCTCCTTCTCCTAGCTGGAAAAGATGAGCAGACTAGGACCTGATTTAGTACAATGTCCGAGCTCTTTGTAACATGTCACCCTTTGAATATAGCATTTCAGCCTTCCTCAGTCGGTGCCAATAGTGGCTAGTGTGCCCCCTAAATATGGTCACTCTCTCTTTGGAACTGGAAGCTTTCTATTTTTTGACGGTTGCAAGTAACTAATTGACCTCCACCCCACCCTCTCCCCTTAGTGAACAGAAATTGCAGGGACCTTCTGTTTGTGCCCGAGGATCAGGATGGGAGAAGACATGTACAACCTGTGAAGGTTATTCAGGACAAGCCCCTACTATGTCAGTTCAAGTTCCAAGCAAAGCTATTCTGGGAAAAAAAAAAAAAAAAAAAAGCAAAGAAAAGAAACGGTCTGGATATGTTGCCTTCATGCTGTATTTGTATTTATGTTTTGAGCTGAAACATCTGGGCAAAAGAGTGTTCCTCATTATCTGCTCAGTTTTGGTAGAAATCAGATGGTGGCTTTCAGTTGTGTTATTTTTTTGTTTCCCTGATCTTACCTTGGGTGTTATTTAACCTTTGTGACTTCTTTTTAAATTACCGTACTTGTAAGTAAGGAGTGAGGGACAAAGACTTTGGCTTTTACTCTGCCTTAGAAAATTGCACCTATACCTCGATGGTCGGGGGAGACAGAAAGGCAAAGAGAAAGACGCTTTCTACAAATAAGAATAGCAATAGAGCCCAGCACTGTGCAGCTTCTTTCTGCTCTGCTCGGCACGATTTCTGAGAACCCATTTTCTAGAAGAGGGAGGGTGCTAGGGTCTCCTTTCCACAAATCTACCTTGAGTGGTGTAAAGGGATAAAGGATTTTTGGTTCATGTGAACACATTCATTAGGCTGAAATAGGTTCCTATCTACCTTGAAGACCTTAGAATTTTCATCTGTTCGTTAGCATTTTATATGAATAATGGATTGTAGATTTACTTCCCATCCTTGGGGCTGTGGGGAACAGATTGGGGCATTTCCCTGTCCTTTCTGTATTGATTTCCTTACCCTCCATTCTGAGGCAGTCTTTAAAGAAGAGCCCGGGATAATTATTTCTGCCCCTCCATGATCTTGTTCTACATTCAGTAGAAGGGAAGAGATGGCAGCCTGTTTAATAAGTCATGATTATTGACAGGACTCTCAGCCGCAAGGAAGAGAGGTGGGAAATATGTGCAGGGTCTTGGTGCTTGCATAGACATGCAAGCAGTTTTGGATCTGTAGCTACGGTCCAGCTCTTTCTCTGTTTGAAATCCTTAAAACAGAGTTGAATAAGACTTAAAAAATGCAAATACACAGATTTAGCAGCCAATAATCTAGTTTACCTGCACCAATAAGGGAAATTTTAATGAAAAGAATAGGAAACTGTAGTTTTCATAAAAAGTGAGTTTAAATAGGTAGGCTGTATGGTAATTCAAAAGACAGACATAATTTATTTTTCATGTAATATTTTTGGCTGATTAACAAGAATGGAGATATTTTGTTTGTGGGATTATCAGCACTGCTATAGTACACTGTATGGCCCAAGTAGCTCCCATTCAAATTGTTTGATTGTTTTGATTATGGCATTAAGTTCCCAGATGAGAAGTCTCTTTGTGCACATCACCTATCTCTATACTTTAGTAAATTTGTATTTCCCTTTGCTTCTGCCCACCCCCTATGCTTCAAAATGAAGGCAGTTAAAGATGATTTCTTGTTTTGGTGAGAATAACCCACATATTCTTTAATGACCATTCTTTAATGGTCTTGGCTTCTTGGACAGAACATTTCAAGGCTTACAAGATAAATACATTTGTGCTCATCTTTGGCAATGCTATGGCTGCTATCTGCAAGGTACCATAGCTTTTTGAGTAGAAGCTTGTCCACTGAGAAAGATAACAACTGGCCAATGGATAACATTTTGTAAAAAAAAAAATATAGTATTTTATTATTTACATTACTTGCTATGTGAAGGGCTCATTTTTGATGACTGTTATCTGTTTTCTGAGGTATTGGGGAAATTGTAAGACTGAATTTAAACAGCACACAAACCAAGAAAGTTTTGCATTTGACTCTTTACTTTCTTCCTTCATCCCTTGAGCCACTGGGTGTACCAAAACTTTCCTGTGTCCCTGAAACTTCTTGCCTTTACAGTGTCCCAGAGCTGGCCTTTCCTGCAGACTTTTGGAAAACAAATACATTGAACATATTGCTGCTGTAAGATCAGTCGAATGGGACCCTCCTGAAACTGTTTTGTAGCCATGGTATAGGTTAAATTAGCATGTTTGAGACAGGAGAGTATGCACTACAGATAGGGAACAGTGGCTCTGTACAATGAATCCACACTTTCTCTGTGACAGCAGTTGGAATTCTTTCTTCTGATTTCAGACATGCTTATACAGCACTGCCAATACAAACAGGGATTGTTGTGGAGTCTGGAATTCTTTTACTTAGCTGAAAGCACTGTTAACAGGCAAAACAACAATAACAACAATAACAACAAATCAAGCCAATGGCTAAGCCAAGTGCAGCTGTCAATGGGTTCTTGCAGTCATCTTTGAATGGTTCTTTAGTGAAGTCTCATGAGCAAGATCACAAGTATTGAATAGTATACTCAGAGAAGGAATCTGAAGATAAAATATCCTATTGATGTTTGAACATGGCATGGACGTTGTTTTAATTTTCTCATCCAGTTAAATAGAGTTTTATCGAATCATATCACTCGTGATTTTAAAGAGAGCCATTGCTGAAGTCAGTTGTTTTCCTGTTTTCCTTTTCAACATCTTCACTCCTTCAATAAGAGTGCTCTCTTGCTTTGTGATCAGCTTCAGGTATAATTGATTTAAATAAAGTTAAGCCGGCACCTTATGTTCTGACTGCATGAGTCAAGGCATGAAGAGGAATCCCAGCAGAGAAGGTTCTGACCTCACTCACGCATGGTGGTCAGCATGAGAGGACTCGGAGCTCAAGATCAATGTTGTGGAGGAAGCACAGCTGAATTTATTTCTCCAGTGAGCTTGCATTGCATTCTGAGATTTTTATTTTATTTTATTTTATTTTATTTTATTTTATTTGTCATCATTGCAGGATTACGGAGCTGTTCCCCTTTAGCCCGTTAGACTGTGAGTTTGGAAGCCTGCGTACTTCATTTTGTGTTCCCAACCAAAAATCAAGCAATAATATGGGGATAGGCATAGCTGTTCCAGATTGCTCTGTGGACTCTCTTGAATTTAGTCTAACTTTATTGAAAGCAGCATTTTATGCATCCTTCCCTGGTGTTGAAGGGAAGGGATTGGTGATGATTTTGCTGGTGAAGAGTGACTCGTGGGCTTGGTTTGTGAGTATAGAAGCTCTATATTGTGCTGTTTCTCAGAGGAAGGAAATAAACCAAAATCAACATCAGCAGCAAGCAAGCTGGCTATAGCATTATCTTTGTTACAGAATAACTTAGGTTCTCTAAGATTACTGTGGGCTACAGCAATCTGGTACATATTTGAAATCAGTGCTGGCCCCAGAGTCCCAGTGTGTGTGGAAAGAAGTTGCCCCTTACTCTGGATCTCGCTAATCTCACTTCTCATTGTACCACAATGGAGAAAAAGAGATGACTTTTAACTTATTCCTTTTATAGAAATTCTTTTCTCAAATTCTCCTATCTAGAGCCAAAGCATATCACAATATTCTATCAGGGATGCTGAAATGAAAGATGAAAATTGGCCCCGAAATATAGAAAAGCAAAGGGCAAGACATAAATGTAAGTCTTTAAAATGCAATTGAATCATTTCTGAATAGAACAGAAATTCATTTCAATCTTCAGACGTATGTGGTAAAAACAGCACCATGTTGCCTTGAAAAATAGCACTAGCCTTAAATATCTTTCTCATCCTTACCTGGAAACATCCCTATAGACTTCTGTGCCCAACTAAAGGGGGAAGGATTCAACCTACAGGAAGCTCATCTGTGGCAGACAGCAGGTCTGGATAAGCTTTCTCTACTCACTCAGCTGTCAATGAAAGTGGTAGCATGTACTTAGCATTGCTTTCCATTTCCCTGTTCTTACAGAATATTTCACTCATTCATACATTCCCCTGCCTCTTACTTTATTGATGAATGGATATGAGTGACTAGTTCTAATGGACATTTAACTTTGCATTTATTCTACAGATTTTTATTTCTTTATTTATGGTATAGACAATACTAATTGAAGAAAATTATCTGAAACATTTCTATATAAATCCATGTCATTTCAGACTCTTTTGTGTGTGTGTGTGTGTGTGTGTGTGTGTGTGTGTGTGCATATGTGTGTTTGGGGGAGGCTGTAGGTTTTTTAAAAAGAAATTTATGGTTGACATTTTTATATATTTGTATAACATTTTAAACAGATTCTTAGTAAGGAATATTGAACTTTCTTAACAGATACTGAAACTTAAAACATATATTTTCACTTATATAATTGAACAATTACTTGTTTTATTGGTTTACAAAAATGATCGAATATTGATTGGATATTACTGAAAATTTATTGTTTCCATTATATTAGCTTATATGACATTAATTTGATAGCATTTATTGGATTCAACAATGCAGTCATATAATTTAAATATGTTATATTTATTCATATTATATTTTCATAGCTCATGTGATACACTTTATCTTTTATATTCACTTGAAACATTTATCAGGAAGTCTTAAATGTTTTTGTTTGTTTGTTTGTTTGTTTTAAAAAGTTTATAGAGGTCACTGTATAAAAAGTAAACAATTATACAGGTGTGGTGGTACATGACTTTAACTCTAACACTCAGGAGACAGAGTTCTCTGTGAGTTTGGATCTGTGTGTATGTTGGAAGTCACTGTGGTCAACAGAGAGAGATCCATCCCAGCCAGGACTACAGAGGAAGACCCTGTCTTAAGAAAGAAAGAAAGAAAGAAAGAAAGAAAGAAAGCAAGCAAGCAGATACAACATCAGCAGAAGCAGAAGGAGAAAGAGGAAAGAAAAGAAAGAAGGCAATTAAACATCATATACTCATTCTTCCCATATCTTGTTTTGGAGACATAGTTTATTCTTGAATATGTGTCCACTTATTTAAGAATAGCATGTGTCCCCAAAGAATCATCTGCTAGTTAGTGGCTTCTGTTTTAAAGTGTTAGTGAAGAAGTTGGCTGGGATGATATACTTGGAATCTTACCCTCTTGAGGTCAAGACAGGAGCATGAGTTCAAATCCAGCCTAAACTTTATTACAAGATTTGGTCTAAAACATAAATATAAAACAAGACAAAAGGGGGGCACATTAGTGAAGGAATTTATAGGCAAATGATTTCCACAGACACTGTCGTGTGTTCTCTGGGAATCTTTCATAGCTTTATTTCCTGTCCATCTAATTTAAGGTAATTTCTTTCCTTTAAAAAATAACCTCACCTTTTGGAGTTTCTTCAAACATTCAACTGCAATTTAATTGAAAGTACAATTATCTTTCATTTCCACAATTATGTATCATTGGCTTGTATAATATTTAGCTAAATGGTATAATTATCATAACATTGGCATAAAGAAGTTTGTTACCCCTGCCATGTTGGTTAGGGAATAATTCACCCGGCAGCTGTGGAATCGTTGGGCAGCCATGAGACTGACCTTTCCACTGAGCCCAAATCTATGTGCCTCTCAGAAGATGAAGAAAGGAGGTGGTATAAGCCAGCGAGCTAAAGTGAATAATATGGAAAAATTGACTGTTTCTGAAGGTGACAGTCAGAGAAAACAAGCAGTTGCTATGTTTACAAGGAACAAAGTATTGTTCCACCAAAGTGGAACAACAATAGAGATGCTTACCAGCAACAAGAATGACAAAAGTGACAGTCACAGACACATATCTCTGTCCCTTATACTAAGGAACTGCACAGCATAAAACACTGATCCATCCTCTCACAGCCTTAAGTTCCCCTCGTGGCATCTTGAATATGATGCCCATAGACTAACTCTAAACTCTTGTAAAACACACTACTGCTTTTGTGATAGTGTAGACTGGTTATTTCATGCAGGGGCACACTAGTCACTTCACTGAATGGAAACACTTGGCCTTGTTAGCTGTCTGAAGTCTCTCTGCTCTATGTCGTGATACCAAAACATGCACAGCACAGGAAGTGGTGGAAGTACACAAACCTGACTCAGTTGTGAATATTCAGAAACAGGAGCCCACTGTGTTTCCTCCATTGCTTGTTAGGTTCTTATTTATTTAGATACAAGTTTAACTTGGGGAGGAGCTGATATTTGGGAGAAACTGGCTGAGTTTCTGACTGCAAGTCTAATGCCCCAAACAGCCTGGAGATTAGAAGACAGGATATCCGGGGAATACCCAGGATTCACTTTGAATCATTCCTACAGAATCCAGTTGTCACTAAGTCTTTAAAGTTTGCATAGTATTTAAGGGAATGTAGGGAAGGTCTGCATTATATTCTGTTTCCATCCTGGCAGTTAGTATAAATGAGGTTCTGAAAGATTAACAGACTTGTTTCTCTGTGAAAGGTCTCTTTTAGATATGGGTTTGTACTTTGGGGAGCTCTAATAAGATTTTTTAAGCATCTATTATGAAGTTTGTCTGTCAGAAACTCCCTCCTCACTTTTTAGTGTTGTTATAAGTGTTAATATTTTGAGCTGGGCTAGTCACTGTTCATAAACCACAGGCATAGAAAGGGTCTGTTGGAAATTATCCTGAAAAACTGAATTATGTTTAGTTACCGAACTTTAGCAGTGTCCATGGTAAAGATTTTTCTTTGTTGCTGTTTTTAGAAGTGATCACACACATCAGAGTGTACCATAGGCCAAAGTTACAGCTTGTTTATTTATTTATCTATTCTAAAAGAATCTGTACCATTACCTTAGCATGAATGTACTATAGAGTTGTGAGAGTAGCAATATCTTACGCTAATCCTTTAACATGAATTGTTAAACAAACTAGTCTGATTCTCAGATCACCTTCCCAAGACTACACCCAGACTAAAATATGATCACCCATGTGCATTACCATAAAGTAATAATTCCCTAAAAGAGAAAACTGTAATATCACCATCATGTGCAGTCAGATTTACTTTAGTTCGATATGATGTTTTACTTTGAGGTGTGGAAGGGTTGTTCACAGGATTCCAATTTTGGAAGAATTTTGAGACTTAGGTAACAACTGAAATGAGAGTGGCCATGTGGAGTCTTGGTGTGAGCCAAGACAGTTTGTGTTAACTTGGCATTTTTTTAATCTGACTTATTTTTGAAGAGAGGCTCAGATATTCTTAGTGCAATCACACAGGTAATAAATTGGCCTGAAAGTTTTTGTATAAATGGTTGGAGCATTACAGATTTAAAGATAGGTTTAATATTTAGTAACCAAATTCAAAGGAATCATTTAACTTAGTGACTATTTCTGGATTATTAAATGAGTTTTGGTGGTGATCAGAAGTAGAAAAGGAGTGTTTTATAGGTAAATGATGAGGTATCTGGAAATGCCTGAGTCTCATAATACAAAGTGACTACTACAAGCCATCCAGAATATCTGTGAGGAATATTGGTACTCTGTGGGACATGGTACTCATCAGAAGACATCCTAAAGCAGACCCACTCATTTCTTTTATTTTTCTCCTTATTTTGTTTATTAGGGGTCTTCTTTATTTATATGTGAAAAGCATATTCTATTGGATAATTTGAAGGATGATTGAGATTGTTAATTATGTAAACTTATATAAAATTATGGAATGTTTGAGGATACAGCTCAGTGGTAGAATGTTTATAGAGTGCTTGAATAGTATGTATAAGGCCCTGGTTTAATCTTTTCTAATACACACACACATACACACACACACATACACACACACACATACACACACACACACATTAAAATGGAAACTTGTAGATTAGTAAGTTTGTATTAATATTGATTTGATATTATAAAAAAATGAATAGCTATTATGAGAATTAGGATTAGTGTGTTAGGTGTGTTAGGAAACTTTACTCTTAAAACCTAAGATAACATGAGTAAAACGAGCAAATCTTGTAGACAAAGAATGACAGATCTGTCATAAAGAAGAGTGGGCAGAGTCAATAGGATTCTCCCTTTACCAATTGAGTGGTGTTTAACACTATTGAATATATTAGATTCCAAATATGTTTAGGTTGGGTTGTTCTTGTAATTATGAACAGGTAGTAGATTAAGTATTTTAAAAACCAATGAATTAATTGTGGTTTATATTAAAAGTAGGTAGATTATATTGGAACTATTCCATATAGGTTAAATCACTTTTTAAAATTCCCATGGAAGAAGTTGAGCAGGTTAAAAGTAGAATATATTTATATATGCTTAAGAAATCAGCATTTGTATTGTCTCTATAAATATACATATAGATCCATACATATGCATGCATATAAGTGGAATAATTTTTCAAAAGGAAGACAGCAGGTACTTGGTCAAAGAAAAGGCTTGAGCTCTACCAAATATTTGGTTTTTCTATGTTTTATGTTGACACACACACACACATATATGGTTAAGTAAAAACAACATTAGAAAATACATTTTCATTTACATAATGGTGATGTTATGAGGCCATTAGATTGGGTTTATAATAATCTTAAGGATGTTAGGACATGTTTATTATTTAATATTCATCTAAAACTTATGGTAGAAAATTAAATAAGATGCCAATTGCATAAGCTTTATAGATTTAATGATAAGTTTAATATTTAGTTAGTAAATTAAAAGGAGCCATTTTAAGTGTTAGTGGTTATTTCTAAATTATTAAACGATACTCTACATAAGTTATTGTACTTTTATATAATATTTTCTATAGTTTACTTAATAGTGTGTGTTATTTCTGTAATCACGAGTGGTTAAGCTGTTTAGGAAGTAAGGGACAATCCTCCTGAATTAGTTTTTTATTTTTTTCTCTTTTATATTTGTGCTTTAAATGGTATTGTCAGCATGAAGGGGTAGAATGAGTTGAGGCTCTGCTGGGAAATGTATTTTCATTTGCTGCTGCCATCTTGGAAGCCCTGTGGTGGTTTAACCTAGCCTTGACCTTTTAGGAGCAGAGACAAGTATGGACATTTAGTGAATCATTAATGACCCTTGCTGTCTGCAGATGTTGGCCCATTGTTAGCATTATTTTTATGGATGGATGTAGCCAATAGAAGCTTGTAAGCCACCTGTCTGTTACCTGCACACTTGGTCTGAGTTAAGGATGAGAGGAACATAAAAAGAGACAGTGGTATTGCTGGTTTGTTGCAGGCTCCTGGCAGATGGAGTGAGTGAATGAGTGAAAAGAATAATCCAGATATTTACTAAGGACTAATAACTGCTCCCAGAATCAACAGATTAGATAGCCAAATTACAGATAGAAATGCTACATAGACCAGCAGCCAGTAGAGAGTAGTGAATTAGGGAACAAAAGATAACTTCTATTCAAAGATAAGTTTTTTCCCCCCCACACACAAAAGGAACTTAGCCTCACTGCTAACATTTTGCATATTATTTTGGATGCTGGTTACAGGAGATATTTAATTTGATAAAATGTATTCAAATGTATCCTTTGGTTTATACACTTATTATATAAATCAGCACAAATTTAAAGATAACAGATTTTTTTGTTTAGAACATTTATGTGGCTTTTTATCAATTCATGCTACCAGGATGGTGAACTAGACTTACATGATTTCCCATTTGTAAGGCTTGGATCACAACTACAGTCTTCAAGATGCAAAGACAGTCCTCCTGGCTTTTATTTTCAAGATCTGGGCTGAGGAGATACTCTATGTAGTCAACTATACCCCCTTCTTATTTAAGCCTTTATGAATGGATATTTTGTGTCATGTCAAACTTAGCTTTACTTATATCAGGAGTGCTTGTGAAAGTGTTTTAATTTTCTCATATATATTTCTAAAAGCATTCATGTGCATTGATGATACCTGTATCCCAGCTCTGCTAATAAAGGTATATAATACAAAAGTATTCTAATTTATATTCCATTACTTGGACCAACTTTAGTAGGAAAGGGTTTATTTAATTTACACATCCAGGTCACAAGCCATTGTTGAGTGAAGTCAGAGACAGAACTCAATCAGGAACTTGAAGCAGAACTTAAGGAGGAATGCAGTTTACTTGCTTGCTGTCTGGCTCACTTTCTTAAATAGGCAAGGCCAACTATCTGGTGATGGTACAGTCTAATCCACAGGGTACTATACCTTCTTACACCAATCATAAGTCAAGAAAATCTGTCTCAATGGCCATAGGCCAGTCATATCAAGGCAGTTCTTCCAAGGTGAGTCTAGGTTGGGTCAAGTTGATAATAAAAACTCACATGGATAAGAAAGCCAATCCATTAATTATATTTGTGGTTTTCGTTGAGCAGAATGTATATATGCGAGATTGCATAATCTCTGAAGCGTGTTTCCAACATGAAAGTATATCAAGCCACTTCAGAAATGATTCATTGGTGCTGACAAGCAAATGATTCATTTGCTAGGAAGAATTGCCTTTGGCAGAGAAATTTAGAAGTGATGGTAAGGGAAGACATTGGACATTAATGATGGCAGAGACCCATAGTACCTGTACTGTAGAAACAGTCCCTCCCTCTGGCAGCAACTGGCGACCAAGAGAGCCAGCAAGAGTGATGGGTCTAGTTTTCCTCCATAGGTTCTTCATGGTGAACGAAGGGTTGACACTGCTAATTTTAGGTGTTGGGATGTAAATGTATAGATGCACTTTTCCCATCTATATATGAACTCTCCAGAAAGCCACACACTAACCTTATATTGCGTTAACTCCATCATCTTCTATTCTTAGTTTTACACACGTGATGAATCTAGCCCATAAACCTAAACCAGCATTCCTTTTGAATGCTGTGCAACATCAGCATTTGATCCCCATAGGTGCCTAGTGGCTATGGAAAGAGGATCCCAGATGTAACCAGAAAGGGGTGCTGCGTGCATGTGTGCCAGTCAAGTCATACAGGAGGTTTTGCCTCTGCAGAGTCAGAACACAGTCATGGGTTAATTTAGGTGAAGTTATTCAATCAGGGGCTGCCTCTTGTTATTCTCCTAGTATCTCTGCTTGCAAATTTTTAGATATCCGAAAGCTGTTATTTTGGGTTAAATCTAGGGCTGTGTTGATGTGACTGTGGGTAAACTGAACATCCGTGAAACACAGCAATTCTACTGCTTCATGCAGCACTTTGCAACAGCAGTGCAGTGAAGTCAATACTTAAATATATCTCACACAGATCAGAGCTTATGTCTTGAGTAATTTGCAGCCAACTAGCCTTGGGGAATCTTTAGAATGTTCTGTCTGTGGAGACCTGGGGCCTGTTGAATATAGGTACTGTCACTTTCCTGCCTCACACCTAGCTATGGCCTCTGTAGTTTTTCTCTACCATCAGAAGCCTTCTAAGGAAAGGTGAAATTACTTCTCACTTCTCCAGAGGTATGAGTGTGTGTGTGTGTGTGTGTGTGTGTGTGTGTGTGAGAGAGAGAGAGAGAGAGAGACAGAGAGAGAGAGAGAGAGAGAGAGAGAGAGAGAGAGAGAGAGAGAGAGAGAATTTGTAGTGAAAGCCAAAAGGATTTCTTCTATATATTCCACAAATCAGATAACTTCTACCTATGTCAGAATTTACAGTATACCAGTTGACATGTACTCATGTTATTTGCTTGGATAATTTTAGCTCATTTTATTGATATCAATAAAGGGAAATTTTATCTATCTAGTATTATGCATGCTTTTTGTATACTTAACCAGATGAGAGTTGTCTTGGAAAGAAAGGCAGGGAAGTAGATCCAGGTTTTGGCGAAATATTTATTGAGTCTGTTTCTTCTTCATCCTTCTGTGGCACCACACTGAGGCTCATCTTTCATTGTGAACAACTCTGAGTAATTTATGATAAATAATGAAATGCTCTTTCTTGCCATGGTCTACAAATGGCTGAGTGTTGTAAAAGTCTGAGTAGTGCTATTATATATAAATGACTAGATAACACACAAATGTTAACCTTGAGGAGAAGAGGTTAATGACCAGGATGCTTTGGCAGCAGCATTGCCTGGTCTTTCCTCATGGCTTTCTGTATACTGCATACGCAGATGATGGTTCCTAACTCGTTGTTTTCTACAATGAAAGCTTGAAGCTTTTCTGCTAGTAGGATCGGCAGGAAGCAATAGAAGTCTGAAGCAAAGGAGGCATATCACTAAATGAATGGATATTCATAGGTTCTGGATGCTAGGTTTCCACAATATGTACATTTTGTTTGGGCATTTTTACTGAAACAAATCTTGAAGAAGACACAGAATATTTTTAGAGTTCAGCCCTCTATATATCTGACTTTTTTTTCAAAATTAACTTTTATCATGTTTCTATTATGTCTCATCCTAATTTTAAAGAATGGAGCCAATCCAAACATGTAATGTGTACCTCTCACCTCCCTGGTTCTCTGAAGTGTATTTCATACAATTGAAGAATGTTGTTCACAATAAATGCCTGCTCTCACCATATTGGTTGTCATAAAATACTTGTATAGCTAAGTGTTAGGATATGAAGACTTTAATTGCTCACTAAAGACTATCTTTATGCACTGCACTCCCATTGTGAAAATTGAATTAAATTGCTGGTCCATGGGCTCTCTATTCTGAAAGGAGAATCTCTTACATTCAAACCATTGAAAAGGTCATCTTTGGCTAGGGATACTTCTAAACTCAAAAACTGTGCTAAATTTTAGCACCGAAATTTCTCACATTTCTCCAGAATTTTCACTTTGCCAAATAAAATATCCTGTTCTTCCAGTAAGACAGCCTCTATTCCCAACATATCAGCTGTAAGGTATGAATTGAATTTGCTTTAGAATAGATTACATTTTCAGAGGAAAGTTCTGGCTGTATCCTCTCAATTTTATTTTACTTCTGTGTTGAGAATTCCACTTTAATCTTCAATTATCAGTTATATGCAATCAAATGAACCTCTTGACCTCCACCAAAGAGAGGTTGCTTTCATGCCAGGAAAGTTGGATAGTTGGATGTTTGAGAATAATTTTGACTTCAAGTCAAGAAGGATTGCTATCATTTATTAGACAAGAGAGATTCAAAGAAGAAAGGCAATTCCTTGAAAGTACTGTGTGTCTCTGCTTCCATGTTCCTTCTCTAAGATTTGGGATGTGCAACTAAGGATCAGTGTGCCATTAAGAGTATGGACAGTTTTGGGTATCCTGAGAATGGGCTCAGAGGTAGAAATACTGATGATGCCGATGTATAGCTCCATCTCCACTTAGTTTTCTACCAATTACTCTGAAACCATGAGTTATATTCTCTGGTGAACTTCAGGAAATGATTTTAGCATTTGGATTGTGGCAGACAATCCAAAAGCTAGGCTTCTAAGTCTGAGATTAAAGTTCTCGTTGTATCGATGTATTTCTGAATCTATCTATCCTCTTTTCTCAAGCTTTTCTTCTACCTTCCCTCCCCTTCTGCCTCTGTTCAAGTGTTTTTGTTTCTTGTATATTTATGCTGTCAATTAGATATGTGAAGCTCATCATTTATTGATGTCCCCGTTTTGATGCTTCCCATGGTAAACATTGATTACATCTTGAAGTCACATAAAATTTACTTGTTTAAGACTATAAAATAATTTCTACTTACACAAGAGGCTTTCATGCTCACACATATACAGAATAAGTATATACTAACATACACAAAGTGTGTGCATGTGTGAGAGAGAGAGAGAGAGAGAGAGAGAGAGAGAGAGAAAGAGAAAGAGAGAGACAGAGACAGAGACAGAGAGACAGAGAGAGACAAAGAGAGAGAGGGAAAGAGATAAAGAGAAAGAGGCAGAAAGGCACACAGAGAGAGACAGAGACAGAGGCAGAGAAAGAGAGGCAGAGAGAGAGAGAGAGAGAGAGAGAGAGAGAGAGAGAGAGAGAGAGAGAGTTGATTATAAAAATTGGAATATGAACAGGAGACCTGGAGAAATTATTGTCTAAAACAACTTGATTTCATTGGAAGTATAAGTTTATTTAATTCTAGATATAATACTCTTATAGCCTCATAATTCAATAAAATTTCTAGTTGCTGATTTTTTTGTGTTACAAAAAAGAACAGAATACCCAGATAGTGTCTTTTTCTGAGACACTATGTCCTTTTGAGCTTGTGGGAGTCATGTCTTTCTTTTTAAATCTAGGTCTTTAGGCCTGGCAGCAAGAGCCTTATTCACTGAATCTTCTCATTGGTTCTGAATTCAAATTATTATCAGAGTATCAGATGTACCACTGCTCCTCAAGTTCTTTGGTTTAAATGTGGCGTATCATCTGCATCACCAGAAAATCTTTTAGGAAAGTTTCAAGAAGATTTTAAGGGTATTCTTCTGCAATGAGTCTTTAGTGACAGGTAAGAGGAATCCCTGCTCTCTCCACCTCTGCGTGAGGTGTTGCTCTGTTCTTTTGGATAGCATTATCTAAGCCTCCATTATAGGTCTTATATAGGCACAGGTGAACCTAGAATTATTAAAACTGCCCTGTGAAATTTAGTGACGAAGGATTTTACCTTAAGCCCAGAAGGAGAGCTATGGACCTAAGGTGGTGTCAGCAGAAAAGGGCTTACAGGAAGCTGTTCTTAACTATGTGATCTTTTTAATGGTTCTCTCAGGTTGCCAGCACAAAATGCCACAGACTAGATGACCTAGACAATAACCATTCATTTTCTGTATTTCAGAGGTTATAAGTCCATGGGTTCTAGAAACCAGGTGGCTTTTATTTCTGACCTGTATTTCTTTGACTTGCTATATCCCCAAATGGTCTCTTTCTCTGTGTATACTTTGTCTTTGTGTATCTAAACTCATCTTCTTGGAAGTACATCTGTGTGCCTGGACTAGGCTCTACATTACACAGTTCACTTCAGTTTGATGACCTCTTGTCGTCTCCCCAAACAGCAGCTCCAATTTGAAGTGCAGGGCTTTGGCATACGTGTGAGAAAATACAATTCAGTTTGTAAACGTGGCTCAAACTCACAGAAGCACACCAATCAAAAGTAATTGCAAATAGTCTGCAAACCTTAAATAGCAGCTTTGTCTGTGAGCAGACGAGTCCTTATATTTCTAAGATATGTACAGTGCTTTGTTCTCTTCGTATTCTGCCTTCATTGTTTCTCCTCTGAGATGTGGACACGGCACAAGGGAACAAGTTCAGCTTCTAAGAAGTATGGCCTGGCTGCTCTGTATCTGAGCTGGTGACAGTCCTTGCCTCCAGCAACCACAATCTAATGCTATTCCAGCTAATAAGTACCATGGAAACCCAGTATGATCCAGGGGTGGTGGAGAGGGGGGGGAACATCAAATCACCAAGTGACACTGGCTGTTCAAATGTCACTTTATAAAAATAGAAGTGCGTGAGAGAGCAGGGCCATGCCAGCTTTTTAGAGCTCCGGAGTATGGCATCTGCTCTTCTTTGCTTGCATCTGTCTCTGTGACAAGCAAGGAAAGTCCTTGTTTTAATTTTTGGTATTATAATTCCACATATACATTTGATTCCTTTATTTTCAAAGTCTATCTTATTTTGTTTCTAATGTGCTTTCACTATATATTGCACTATTTTCTTTTTAAGCTTAGGGGGAATATTGCTTGATATACTATTAAAAATACAAATGTTGATATGTGACATTACAGGTAAATAAATAAAATCACACACCAAAAATTTTATAATGTTGTATATTCTGATTTGGTGCAAGCATCTTCTAAGCTCCTCCAAAATCAGCTGCCCATAATGAACCCCTCACAATTAAATCCAGTGAGCAGTTTTTCAGATTTTTCTTTTTCTATTATGGATTTTAATTTCCTTGATTGTATTCTACTCCTGGATGGTCTCATCAACTAGTTGGATTGAAAAAAATCAGCTGCTAACCTTGGAATACATGAACAATGATCTTTTTTTTTTTATTTGATCATAACTTCTTTGTCATGATGTGAATGTGGACAGATTATGTGTAAAAGGACTTAGATGTGGACCATCAAAAAGAGACAGTTCAGTCCAGGGTTTTGCCTTTCATGAGATGCTGGTGTTTTTTGCCTTTGCCTCCATGAACATCTATTTCCTGATTTGTAGAGATGGCTGGTATATATTCCATAGGCATTGAAGAATTTTTATAAAATACAAGGTAGTATAGGTTAATAAACCTAGATATTGGAATTCAAACGGTATTGGCCTATACATGAACTAGGAAAAGCTGAACCCATTCCAGAGGTTATTAATGTGTGTCACAGGCTCATTCTAAAACTTAAATTTGGAAGTTAGATTTTAGTCTTAAATGTTAAACGTTATGTGTAGAAACTGCTGTTTTAAACAAGTTCATGCTAGAAAGCATTGTCGAAAGGGAGAGAATGATGCTGTGAAAATTTAAATCTCACAGCGATATTGAATAGAAAAAAAAATACATTTCCAGGCATCTGGGCCTAAATTTCTCAGCTTTTGAGGAAGGCGGGGAGACAGGCTCAGGCAGTATGCCCTTTCTGTGTGATTGCCCTTGAAGTGTGCTATGCACAGTTTGATACTGAACTCAGTGTCAATTTCTGATGTCTCAATTTCTGACACAGTAAAAACAGCAGAAGAGGGAAAAGCCTCCAAAGGCTGAAGGACCATCTCTATCATTTTCTTGACATCCTATATAATGCCGTTACTCTTCAGAATGATTGTTCTTAAGAGGTGATTTTCACTGTTGAGTATAGAGTACCCTTTTCCTCTTTTTTTTTTTTTTGAAGTATGTGTATCTTCCAAAGTGTATCTTGATAGATTTGACAAACTTTTCAGCCAGATTTCATATGCTGGAATGGAAAGAAAGATGATTTATCATGTCAGTAAAAGCTAAAATTTATCTTATGGACTCTCCCTGTTTCCCTCTTTTTCGTAATTAAAAAAAAAATCTGAGTAGGGGATTTAATCTTTTAAAAATTAAAACTTAGAACTTTGTCTTCTTTTGTTTATATTGAAAAACAGTGTGACAAACAATGTTTATCACAACTTAAAACAATATGAATCTGTTCAGATAAGTTTGTGAGAGAAGCAAGCATCGCTCATCTCTCTTCCCCACAGCCTGTCTCATGATTCTTCATTCTGAGCAATTTATTAATTCCCTTCTACATCCCAAGAACAGGTTTATGCATCCAGGAGAAGGGCCCTAATAACAATGAAGACTGACTTAGGAGCTCCTTCATAGAGCTTACGTGCTAGTGAAGAAGTCAGGTGTCAATGGGAAAAAGCACTTTCTCCATTAAGAAATGCTGATATTGATAAAAGGCTACAATGCTTGAAAATGTGCAAGCTTGGGAGGCTCTTCCTGAGTTTGTCATAGTATAACTGAGTCCCAAATGATGAGTGACAGCTAGATACGGGGGTACCTTAGATACCAAGGCATGAGAACAACAACAACAACAACAACAACACCAACAACAACAACAACAACAACAACAACAACAACAACAAGAAATCCAGTGGCTTGATGTTCAGGAGAGAGCTGATAATGTGTTTTCAGTGTAACCATGTAGACTTCAGTTTGAGTCCCTAAAATCCTTATAGAAAGATTGCAAGGCTCTGTATTTTTTTGTAATACCAATGCTGGAAGGTAGAGGCATGAGTTCCGAGTTCAGTGAGAGACTGTCTGAAAAATAAGGTGGCAAGCAGTCACAGAAGTTGGCCATTACTCGTCTCTGGCCTGAATATATACATGGACACATGTGCAAGAAGACCTGCATGCATACACCCAAAGGGATGTGCATACACACATGCATGTGCAAGGATTAAAAGGCCCAGAGAGATAAAAACAGTAGCCAGTGATCCTGGGTGTGACTAACAGGCCAAAGAGTGGTGGAAAGTTCAGTAGAAGTTAGATGAAGCAGGCCTCAGAGTGAACTTGGGTTTGGTTTGTGTTATACTACAAAGCTGCAAAGACTTATGTAGGAAAGGACTCTGGTACTGTGCACAGCACATTCTAGAAGCCATGTAGGCGTGAACATCACTGTCAGGGCCTCTCAAGGTATCCTGCCAAAGTGAGGGTCTGTGATGGAATGATGTTCCATTAGATGGGGGATGACCTAAGAGCTGAGAAGAGAACTAACATGAGAAGAAAGGCAGGATCCAGACTCTGTCCTAGATTTCTGTCCTGAATCTGGGTGGGAAAAATGGTGTCACCATTAACCACGACAAAAGGGTTGGGATCTGTATGTTTGGAGAGGAGGGATAAAAGAGTTGTTTTAACTACGTACCCAGTGCTCTTCCTGCTTATTAGGTGACCAAGAGGACATTTTAAGAAGGTAATTTTGTGTAGTATAGAGTTTATAAACAAAACAGTGTTAAAGTGAGCGTTGCCATAAAGAATTCCCTTCAATACTCAAAACTGGTACAAGGAAAGACATACCTCTCAGAGCCCACAGGAGCAGCTTGGAGCTACAAGATGCTGATGGTGTTTCCAGCCTGTTCCAACACTGCATAACATGTCATAGAAAAGAACATGTACTCTAAAACACAAATCTCACCAAGGAGCCTGCTTGTGAGTTTGGGGAGTGGCAGGCATAAGTAGTTTCTGCAAGTTCTTTAGCCAATTGTTGTGTGTTGCCAGGATGGTGGGCAGCTGAGTAGAAAGAGAAGAAGGAATAAAATCTAAAGATGTTGGGGTGATAGAGTCACCCCAGAGAACTGCACAGCTCTTGTCATTTTGAGAAGGAAAAAAAACATGATTGAAGCCTGTATGTGGTTGTTGCTGGGAACTTAGGATCATCTGCCCCAAACTGGCATTAGCTTCAGGAGATTGAATCCAGCAAGGACTCTATTTATTCTGCACCTATTATGTAATGGTGGAAGACTGAGGACTTGCTTCTGAAGTGAGAAAGAAGGAAGCTCTGCAGAACATTTCCTGCAGATTAGACAGTTTTTCAACTTTATATTAAACTGGCAAACCAACTGTCTGGTTCTGAAACCTCCCCGGGTCCAGAGTTGGCAGAATCTACTAACTTGGCCAAAGAATTTGTAGAAAATTCAAGTTGCCTATTTTTGACAAGTGAGTGTTCATTTTTCTATGATAGCCAGAATTGGCAAAAAAATTTTTTTTGCAGGGGCATTATTCAGAAAAATTTCTGTTTTTAAACATGAAATTTCTACACTATATGCAAAACAATCCAGTTCTTAAAAACTATAGCCCAAGGGAATATTTATTTTATAGTGATGTATGGAAGGAGGCTTCAGATTACATGAACCATATCTATAACCATAATAGATACTTTAATATACAATATGATGGGATTGTGACCAACTCTAATTCCCTTAAATATTACAACATAAATTTGATTTTTTTCTCATTTTAATTTTTTTTTTAGGTTTTCATATAGTTCGGGTTCTTGTGATTTTAGTATGAAGAGTTAAAATGTCAGTTGTAAAGCTTGAATAATAAATTCTTAACTTCAGTAAAGTTTAATTATGGGTCTTATTATCTGATTCTTTGCACTTTGAAAGAGACTGTCTGTCTCTTGAGATCTTACATGAATTGAGAAACAGGTGGTAATGAGACTTAGGATCTTTGGCTGTGTTAGAATTTCCCCAGTATCACTTACTGTTCTCTTAATTCCTAACAATGTAAGTTAGTCTACTTATGACAGTCCTTCTCGTCACCCAGTTTCTTATCAGTTTAAGTAGAATAGATGTGAGACTAAGCATTTGTGCCACGTGGTATACACAATGTCATATAAGTGTCATCACATAAAGCCGAATGTTGCTTGGACACCTTGTTGTGATGATTGTAATCTATACTTGATCTAAATCGCAAGGACAGGAGAGATGACCATTATTGGTTTCTTTGGCACCGATAAGCCAGAGAGTGAACACCATTTCATCAACAAGTGAGGTGCCAGGTTCAGGGAGCCACAGTGAGTGTCCTCCACTAATTAAAGGAGGGAAATCCACTGGAAAGATTGTATGTTCTGGTTTGTGCTAGCTAGTTTTCAGTGAGATTGTAGTCTCTGGAGCTGGCATCCTGAGACCCTGAGTCTTTAAGACAGAGATGATGGGCCTGTACCCTGATGATTCTGTGGACTTGTCAAGGGAATTAGAAAGATTTAACACTGTGTTCTCTCATAGAAAGAAAAAAATGGGAAAAGACTTACCACGTATCTATTTACTTTAAATATTTATGAAATCACTTTTTAACACTTCCTATAGATGCCTATCAAAATTTTCAAAATGATTTCATTTAATGTCATGTAGATTACACAATTCTAAGTTCCTTCAGAATTAAACCAAATGGATTTGTAAGGCCCCATGGATCCTATGGAAACACACTGTGAGGTATTGGTTTGAAAAATCCAGTGTTCGTTATTGATGTCATCAACTTCCTCAAAAGTGCCAACAAGTCCACTTCTGACCAGGATGAAATCGTCAAGTGGATTCTGATTGTCTCTGTCATGGAAAGTTTATTTAGCTGAATTTCTATGAAATGTTCAAGATTTACAACTTGTTATCCTACAAATGCTTAATTTAAATTAGACTTCTATATGCTTGTATAGTGTTTTCGGCCTCATTAAGCAGATCTGGCTGCCATTCAAGGGAATGTTACAAATGATAGGTAGGCTCCTTGGATAATTTGAGAAAGTGCTATGTAAACAAGAAATTGTGCAGGATGTCAGCTATTATTTATCCACAGTACTGATGAAGCTCAGACATATTTCAGAGAGATATGGTGGTATCTTGTGATGACAGGAAGTGTGAAGTTTAGAAGCAGCTCTGGTGTAAGGTTAAAGCCTTCAGCTTCATAAGCCTTTTATTCATATTTAACATGTATTAGTCAGTGATGAGATGAACAAGTGAACCCATATAACATGGATGAAAATGAAATGCCTAGTGATTCTCCCTGGCATCTGGTAAAGTCAAGACTCCAGATGATAAGATCTGTGGGTTGAGTATCTGAATAAGTGTGAAAGACAGAAAGATACAGGGTTAGGATTACAATATGGAGCATGTCAGATGCCTTTTCAACTTTGCTGTTGGAGTCAAGGTCAGGAGCTGGGAGACTATATTGAGTGCTGCCTCTCTATTGCTGGACACAAAGTAAACACAGTTCTGTAGCAAAGAGCTCTCTGAGTTTTCAGTACTGAGGAAAGAGAGAAGGTGACCAACGTCAATTGGAATTTCTCTATCGTTCCAAAGAGAATAGTGACTTTGCATCCATCAAATATTTTATGTTTGTTGAAGTGTCAACATTAGGCAAAAAGTATTAAATTAATCTTTAACATATCCAAGTAACAATGAATGTTAAGGTAAGATTACTGGACATAGGAATAGGTGGTCTGTTCAAAATACTGTGCGATTTTTTTTACAGAAAGATTATATATCTTGCTTAGTTGTCTTTTGTTGAACAACTCTTTTCACTTACGCTTCATAATATCTTTTTTTCCTCTGTCTCTATCTCTGCCCCACCCACTCCCTCTCTGTGTATATCTACTTTATAGGAATGGTTAGGTCACTTCTATAGTGAAGCTAAGGTTCAGATACCTGTGAGTGTAGCTCCAATCTAAGCGGGCTTTCAAAACTTGAATTGTGTACTACATATTTTAAGATTTTTTTCTGATCTCTCTGAGATTGCTGTCACAGGATACCTTGGTATTTTCCTTTCCATATTCAAATGCCAGCTGAAGCCCCATAATCAAGATTTCCTTTCTGACAGAGAGGGAATAATGATGTTTTTGAAGCTGGATATACAGTTAAAAAAAGGTGAAGGTACCCTAGATTGGGCTGAATATAACTTCTGTGATTCATATGATCAAACCTCACCCCAAACTAGTGGAAGAAGGAGTTTGAGCCATTGGATGTAAATCTATCATGAAAGGAGAGCCCTCATAGTGAAATTAACTTCCCCAGAAGAAGAAACACAAGGATGCTTGCTTCCTCTCAACTTTTGACCATATGAGAATACAAGAAGCAGACAGCTATCCACAGACAATACATAGATCCACTCCAGGTGCTTGATCTTAGACTTTACCAGCCTCTGGAACTCTGAGACATAAATGTTTACAGGTTATACTATCCTGTCTGTGATATACATTTCTTTCTTTTCTTTTCTTTTCTTTCTTTCTTTCTTTCTTTCTTTCTTTCTTTCTTTCTTCCTTTCTTTCATTCTTTTTTGGTAGCAGCTCACAATAAGAATTCCAGCTTTCTCACTGAGTGCTTGATTGAAGGTAGGATAGAAAGTTGACAGGTGGCCCAAGATATAGTTAGGTGACTGCAGCCCCTATGTCTCTTGCTGTAAAAACTTTGGTGTTGTAGTTAATTCTAACATGTAAATCCTAAAGGAATTACATCAGAATGATTCCACTGTAATTATATGACTGTAAGCATTTTCTAAGTATAACTCATAATATACAGAGTATCTCTGACAGTTCCTACAGTCAAGTGGGATGGGTATTTGTGTTTTGTGCATGTTGCTGGAAGGAACATAAAGAAGGAGTAGTTAAGTAGATTGGCCAGTCTGTTCCCACTGCCAATGATGATGAGAAAAAGCCTAATTCTAATCAGATCACAGTTTAGATGTCTCTTTCCCATCACTCTCTTGAACTGTTCACTTACATTAAAAAATAGCCCCAAAATATTTGACCTACATATTCTATAGCACACAGGAAATGAATTGGCTTATTTTTAAAAAGGAAAAAAAAAACCATACGTTTGGTTTCTTTTTGGTTTTCTTACAGACTCAGCACCCTACTCTCCAGGCATGTGTTTACCACCTGCTGTGCAGGTGCAAGGCATGTAATTATATCTTAAAATCATTTCCAGATATGCTAGAAACAGCGATAGGACCAGCTGTGTTTCTCATAAAAGATTAGGCACAAGTCATGTCTCTGCTTTTCCTCTATACTAACTCATGAGTGCCCAAGTACTGGGTTAACATGATAAAGGAAAACAAAATTAAATAAGCTGGTGTAAACACAGCTCAACAGACTTCCAGAAGGGAGATAAATGTTGCATGGAGATATCCATTGTAGCCAAATTGCTGTCATTAGTATTTCTGTTTGGATAATAGTGGTTAATATTAGTTGAAAGATAAAAGTGTGCTGAGAACCTATATATCATGGCCAGGAGGGCATGGCTTCCAACACTCCAGTAAACCCATCTGGAGAGTCTCAGCCACCAGGGCTTGGTTGCCTCATTAGCTGTCTCTAAAACCCTTGCTGAAGGAGTACAAATCATTGTTGTTTCAGTGCAGTGGTGCAGAGTGAAGGAAAACAAACATGTTCAACTGCTTTGTGTTTTCCATGTTAAAATCTAAATATGGATGCAAAATTATTCAAAGATTTTTAACAGAAAACTGAACTTCTCTCTAAATATTCACATTAGAGATCAGTGGGATGGACCCAGGAAATGCTGATCTGGGAAAAACAAGCTATTATCCATCCTCCAGCCTCCAGGATGCATCTTCATAATGATGGCCCCATTGTTGGTCATGTGTTTACATCCCCCTGGACTCTGAATTTGAGAGAAGTCTGATGGGCTACCACTTTACTCACCCTTCCTTGTTTCAACACACAGATAGCAATGTCTGCTAGTCTCTGCTTGATTTCAGTGACAAGACAGATCACAATCTCCTTAGATCTTCTCTCCAATCTGCAGACAATACTCAGTATTTTAAAAGCTCACATTCTTAATCCAATCCCACCTTCAATGAATGTTTATTATTCCATTACTTGGAGCCAAGACTGGCATGTGAAGCCATGCCAGATCTTTTTCTCTCTAGAGCAACCGAGCAATGTCATCTAATTTATCTTCATGAAGGCTGGTTGTTCTGTTCTCTTGCTGCATCTTGGTTGCTGTTTTGGGGAATGGAGTGGTTTACCCCTAACTTTCATGCCTCTGTTGAAACAGCTATGTTTTTGTGAAGACATCTTTCCAGAGCTCAAATTTTTACATCTGTAAGATCATCATGCATCATTGTACCTACCTAAGAGAGTTGCTGTATAAACAAAGAAAAATGCTTTATCTTAAAGCTCAGTATCTTGAGTATCTACTACTAAAAAGGTTGTAGCTCCTTTTACTATCAAGATACTATTGATTTTTAAGTTCAGTACCAAGAGTAGGTGTCCAGACCAGGGTCCCTGCTGACTATATCCTACAGAGCTCTTCTTGCTTCAATAAGCTTCATATCCCTCATGAATTAACCATCATGTACCAATGTTTAGTTTCATCAAAGGTGCACATTCATTCAGCCTGACTAGTTCCTTAGGAATCCACATCATTTTTGAGTGATCATAGTTTTTATTTCTTATTCATTCACAAACCAATTTTCACTTTTTCCTAGGTCAATGTGCACTGTCATTCTCCCTTGTTGGAAGTCATCTGTCTTCTGAGCTCTTGCAGACACTCCAGGGTTCTCATTTCTCTAGATCTGTGAAGCATGCTGTTATTGCAAAGCCTCTTGGGAGACAGATGTGTTCCCTTTGGGACCATAGAGCTGAGTTTAGACAGTTGAGGTGTGAAAAGCTCTTCATTAGCCCATTTTTCCACACTTTAAAATCATACAAGAATTTAAAAACAACATTGTTTTTCACATCTGCTATTGTAACATAAGTAGCCCAAGCAGAAGATAGAACAATGTCTTTGTGCAATTCAATGGATTGTTACTCAGAAACTTTGTATGCTCTTGGACTTTCATTATGATTTTCAGCTCCTTTGGGAAGTTAAGTGTTATTTCCTGCTGTTTGTGGGTGTTGTTGTTCTTGCTATTCTTGTCTTCTTCCCCTCCTTTTCTTCCTCTTCCTTCACTGTCTTCTTTGCATATGTATGACTATGGAGTGCACACAAGTGTTTATGCATGTTTACATAGGTGTGTGCACATATTTGTGTGCAGGTATATGCACATGTATCTGAATTTGTGTGTGTGTGAATGTGTAAGGGTCACTAGTTTTTGGAAGCCAAGAGATGACAACTAATATTTTCATCCACCCAACAATCCCCACTTTATTTATCTTGTGATCCCATAGTTTGCAGACTATTCTAGATAACTATATTGTTCGAGCCATACTCTGTATCTGCCTTCCTAGTACTGGGATTACAGGTGGCTTCCATCCCTGCTTGGCCAAACTTTCATATGGATATTGAGTATCTGGTCTTTTGGTCCTTATTCTTGTGCTGCAGACATTTTATCTCTTAAGCAATGTCCACAGCCCTAGTTTTGTTCTTTCAGGCCATTACAACTGGTGACTAGTTGTTCTCTGCAAAAGTTTAATATTTTTCTTAATGTCTCTTAAAAATATCTTCTCACCACAGGCAGCAGCATTCAAGAGAGTGGGCCTTGCACCTTCCTTGGGTAGCACAGTAGAGGCTGACTCTGGCAGGGGAGAGTCCGAGCCAGCCTGAGGCCATGGGTTTGGTAGAGCTGGCCCCACAACTTGTCTGCTATGTGGATGATTTGGACAAGGCAGAGATTGGCTCCTCCCAACCTTCCCCTGTCCTTAGCCACCTATGTTAGGTGGGATAGCTGGTTTTAGGCTCATAAGAGTGTGATAGCTGGTCTTGTCCCTTACCTGCTGCAACACTTGAGAGAGTGGGCCCTGCACCTTACCTGGGTAGCAAAGTAGAATTGGATTTGACTGTGGAATTTGTGCATGATCTAGCCCAAGGGCATGAGAGCTGGAGAGCTGGTTCTGTCTCCATGCTGGATGCAAAATTGAATGAGCTACAAGGGACAGTGCTGGAGAGTCTGGGAGAACTGGCTGGATGACCAGCTCAGATATCTCCCAGGTCCAGGTCCAGGGCTTTTAGTTGGCCCAGCACAACATCTACTCCATCTATGAACTCCTATAGTAGATGAAGGGGCAGGTCTTATAGATCCAAAGCTGCAGTATCATGACACAGAGCAACAACAATATATCTGAGAGGACTCCCAGTGAGGTTCTAGTATTGATAGCATAGCAGAAGCCAGAGGCCTCTAACCAGACCAGTGAGTCATTAAAATCAACATTTGCAAACAAAGAAGTATGAACAAATGTGGGATACACTATGACACATTGCAGCTTCCAAAACAAGATGATTTTTTTTTTCTTTTTGGGGGAAGGTTGCAAGGGCAAAGGGTGGGTAAGAGAAAACAGGCAGATTGAGTCACATGATGTCAAATTTACAAATACCCAGGAAGAAGTTAAAACAGGTATCTTCTCACTTTATTTATGGATAGATTGCTACATTGTATGGATTCTACTTTGTTCTACACTGTAATTATTTGTGATTACATAATTGGTATTTACCTTTTTGAAAGCGTAAACCTTTTGAGTCATTTTTTTTTTCATTTATTAGAGCACGAAGACTTTTAATATTTTCATAGCTTATATTTTATGATTTGAGGAGCATATCAGGTTTGTTTTTCAGGCCTTCTTGATTAGGTTGATTTGTCTTGAAACAGCGCTCTTTCTGAGGCATCCTCTGTGTTTTAACTACTTAGTCAGTAATGTGTAAATAAACTTTTATAATGTGCCCATATTTAAGGTTGTTGCAAGAATTTGGTGGGTATCCAATAGCTTAGCCCAAGAGGGCACTGGGAAAAGCCAAGGGTACTGCTGGCTATTCTTCATTGAGAGTGGCCTACTCGTCCTGTTGTTACCATGATCATCATTTTCATTAGAAAACAACATTTAATTTTCAAACAGAAATATTTCTTCCTGCCACATGCAGCCAAAGGTTCATTCTCCTTATGCTTGGTATAAGGGTAAGTCACAATTGTCATTTTAATGAAGAAAAGTTAGTGCTTTATCTAACTGATACTTTTTGGGTAATGTGTTAACCAGGACAGTGGGCAAAAGGCCATTTCTATGAATGTAGAATTTGAGAAAGTTTCCAGGAAGCCTGGAAAGTATCTTCAGCAAACCTGTTCTTGACAGGGGATAGAGTATATGCTTAGAACTTGACTAGACAATGGATATAACTTAGAAACAGAATGATTTAGCTTGCAAAAAGGTGCATGGGTGAATAAAAGATGAGGAGAGCAGGAACTGTCTCAGGGGATGGGTTACAGCAAGAAGTGACAATATGAAAAATGAGAATGGTTTGAAACTCCTCGGCAAGGGCAGCATTGATTTGGGGGCAAAAATAAGAGCAAAAAATGAATGGCTATCATGCCGGACTTGGTAAAAGATGCTTTACATGGATTAGGGTGAGGTAGAAGAGTATATATAAGTGCTCTGCTTTGACATACACTGTTAGAATTGTCATTCATGGCAAAGGTTCCGATGGAACAGGCAGGTTCAAGGAGAGTAAGCACTGAACAAATGCTTTTGACTAGAGAGGATTTGTTTGTGTGTTTAACTTGGATAAGTTGTGCTCATAGATGAAGACTAATGACACCAGAGAGTTAGAGCTGGAATGGGAATTCTGACTTTGACACATACATTTTGAGGTACTGTTATTTTGAGTTTTAGTGGGATATGTTTTCCTACAAAAATGGCATCATTTGAAGAGTTTTCTACCTTTCAGTTGTCATCTGTTTCACATCTGACATTTTATTACTGAGATTATATTTTAATTACATTAGTTTCTCTTCCTTTGTCTCCCCCTAAACCCTCCCATACATCTTTGCTTCTCTCTTTCAAATTCATGGCCTCCTATTTTTAACTAATTTTTGTTACACACACACACACACACACACACACACACACACACACACACACATGTGTATTAGTACTTATACCATTCTCAGACTATAGTAGTAGCACACCGAGCTTTGCAGTAAACAAAAGTTTTCAAATTGGATTTAAGAGCACCACCCACAAATCTTGACACCAACAAAAAGGAAATCATGCCTGCTGCTAGAAACCTAGTCCACCTACCCAGGGTTATTGAAATCATGGTTCTTAAAGGAAAAAAATATACAGCTGTCACTTTACTAAACCAGTATAACCACAAGCACATTCTAATTGTCTTTATAATCACAGATAGTTATATTTTAAATTTATTATTTATTTGTTGTTGGTAGTGCATGCTTTAGAACGCAGATGTTGCCTTTAATTTGATGGGACTTAGATATCTGAAGTAATCATTATTAACATACCAACCATTGTTCTCACAAGACCAAATTGCTTTCCTATTCATGCATGACAAGAATTCTGTATCATATCAGTTTGGAAACGATTTGTAAATTACTTTGATTGTTTGTGAAAGTACAGAGGTACTGTTCGAGATGTGTTGTATGCCACATGCTCATCTCGTTGCTGTGGCACAATGCCTGAAAAATGTGAATTAAAATAGAGGTTCAATTTGGTTCACACTTTCAGGAGATCAGTTCCCTCACTGCAGGGGAGTCAGGGTGTCAAGAGCAGGAGTCAGCTGGCTACATTGTATCACTAGAGAACAGAGAGCAGTTAATACTGAAGGCTGGGATTTGCTCACTTTGTTCTTTTCATTCAGACCAGGACTCTGGCAAAGGGAGTGGCTCTGCTCACATTTAAGTTGGGTCTTGGGATGGCTGTACTTGGTTGTCAACATGACTATATCCAGAATAAAGTACAATCTACAAATGGAGGGCACAAATGTGAGAGATTTTCTGTCTAGTTTTAAGTGGGTAAATCCATCTCTAGGCTGGACCTTTGGGGTAGGAAGATACACACCTTAATCCAGATCCTGCTGCAGGAAGACATACACCATGAATCCTGATCTTAAGGCTCAAAGACTTTACCTCAAATCTTGAGGTGAGAAGGCATATCTTAATATGGGCCATACTTTCTGCTGGAAGTCTATATCAGGCCACAGAAGAAGGAAGCTTTTGCTCTTTGCCAACTTAACCTTGCCTTGCTAGCACATCCATCCCTCACTGACATTAGAGCCTCTTTCTGGATTCCAGTATATACAGAAGACCAGGAGAGACATCAGTCTTGTGGGACTACACAACTATTAGATTCTTGGACTTTCCATTCACAGCTAGCCATTGTTGGGTTAGCTGAAATGCAGCCTGTAAGTCATTTCTGTAAATACACATGTATCACACACACACACACACACACACACACACACACACACACACACACACACACAGGTCTTCACACCCCAGTTAAACTAATCTAGATAATCCCTCATTGGCATGCACAGAGGTTTTTTTTGCCATGATTCTAAAACCCTGTAAATTGTCATTATTAACCATCATCATCCTTTTAGCAGTGAATACAACTTCTATTTATCTCTACCAGCAGATAACATCTTTCTTAGATGTTACCATTTGGTACCACCATGGATATTATAGCAACTTACATTTTAGCTTTGGTTTAGTCAGTATTCTTTTTTTTTTTGAAAGGCTTATGGATCCATCCATGGGCCAGTAAAACAGGCTAGTAAATATTGTGTCATAGTAGCTATTAAAATCAACCACTCCCAGTTCTGTGGTAAGCAGTGTTAACAGAAACTCTGCATTCTTATTTTGATTTTACTAGATGAAGATTAGCTGGCTTCATTTAAGTGCCTTTACCTTTTTAAAAGATGAATGTTTACTTGTTGCATTTGAACTCCGTATTCAAGATTCTGTCTTGAAGAACAGTAGGTTGTAGCAGAAATGTTTATTGTTCATTGATACAAATTTGGCTGCAAACTCGTGAGTGTTTCTTGGCACGTGAGCTACTACACTGCAAGGAAGATAGGCCTATTGGCAGTGTCTTTAGCACTTCAGGAGAATTGAAGGAAGACAAAGTTAGTTGTAGCTATGCAAAGCCTGTGTAGCTATTTCTCTCTATAGGAAAATGCATGGAATTCATAATTATAAATTATGTTCTTAGAAATAATATTCAAACATATGGTCCTCAACTTCTTCCTCAAGTAAGAAAGAGATAAATATGGTAAAGAATATCTATCTATCATCTATCTATCTATCTATCTATCTATCTATCTATCTATCTATTTATCTATCATCTATCTATCATTTATCTATCATCTATCTATTCATCATCTATTTATCTATCTATCATTTATCTATCATCTATCTATCATCTATCTATCTATCCATCTATATTTATCTAATAAATATACATTATATGTATATAATATATATCATATATAAAGAATACACACACTGCTAAAAGTGCAAATTCAGTATCATTTTCCCTTCTTTGATTTTGGTGTCTCTCCAGTGTATCTCAGACAGACAGGGACCTCTGTATTCCCCTTCTTCTTAGCTTGCTATTCTTTTCTGGTTTGGTTTTGGATGGGTTGTTGTGGGTTTTTTTTTTTTTTTTTTTTTTTTTTTTAAGTGAAATGCTACATGTATGCTATAACATTGTTTATTGATCTGAAGTTCAGTCTCTTTCTCTTTACTTTAAAACCCATGTTGAATGAATGACCTTTGCACCTTTGTGTTCCAGGAATCACTTATTTGGATAGTTCTAAAAATATCTAACCCCCTGGCTACCAAGTGAATGAATCATTTATTTTTTCTCCTACAGAGCTTTTTCAATTAACATTTTTAAGGTCAACATATACACTGGGATCTTGCAGGGGGACATTTGGTAGTGGTGGCAAGTGATAATCTGTGAATGATTGACTGCTCACTACTTCATAAACTATGCTTCTTCTTTTCCCACTAGACAACAAGTAAAATACAGGGCTCCTGTTCTCCAGTATTAGCTTACAGCAGTGAGCAAAGACAAATCTCTCAAGGTAGGAAGATGTTCAGAGAAAAGCAAAAATATTCAGCTTATTTTAATAGTGATATCAGTGTTGCTCTTGAAGACAAAAGTCTCAAGTATTTCTCAATATTCAATGAAAACATACCTCAGGAAATCAAATCACTATTAAGTTATAAACCAAAAATCATGTGTGAGGGCTGACTTGGTGAAAGCGTAGAACACTACTTTGCATGGCTTTACTTTAGTTTAATTTCTACTTATTCTTTTGTCTTATATAACATCCCAACTATAGTTTTTCTCCATCCTCTTGTTCCTGCCCCCTCCCCCACAATTGTCCCTGAAATCTCTTCCTCCTCTGTTTCCCTTCAGGTAAGCACAAGTGTCATAGGGATATCAACCAAGCATGGCATAACAAGGTACAATAAAATTAGCACATACCTTCATATCTTAGTGCCGAGAATTTTTGTTCTCTCAAATGGAAATTAAAAATCCTATTGTAGCTTTTTGGGAGCGTAGAGCTGCGGCTCTCACTAGACATGGTTACCACATACACTACTGCTGTGCCCTGGAAATGGCTGAGAAAGAGTTACTGTGATATGCTTGTAAACTCTGTACTTGTTCCTAACCTTTTAAATAAAACCAAGTAAGGCAATGGAGATTATCCTTTGAATGAATCAACATTTGTGTCAGCAGATATTATTTCCAGAAAAAGCACTTTTATTTAGTTACCAATATTATGATAGTCACGTCTGTCCCATCAATTTGGTTCATGCCAAGTGCCTCATCTTTGACTCTTATTACTGTGTCTTTATCAGAAAAGCAGTAGAAGGTATTTTGGCATTTGGCCAAATCACTGCTAACTGTGTCAATTAGCCAACAGAAGAATTCATTTACTTTTGAGCAAACAGCACATGACATTTTTAGCTAAAGCACAAGAATTGAGAAGTATAGAGTGAAGCACACCATAGCAGAATCACAGCAGGTCACCAGCAGCCACCTCTGTCCCCTACTCCTTTTCTTCCAGCACCACCAGTCCCTGGAGAGTATTCCTTTTCTACCAGCTCTTGGCCAAAGGGTGCTTTCTGTTACATAGGAAATGCAGACTCTTGTGGCAAGACCCAAGGAACTCCTGTATTGTTTCTCAATTGAGGCAGCTTGCACTTGTCCTACTGTGACTCCTCACTGCTTGTTTAATGAGACTATCAAGAGAGACATTACTTTCTGTGCAGTTTATTCTAAGTTCACTTCTTGATGAAACTGTGCTTTCTACCTCAAACCTTCCCTATTCACCAGACAAAACAAAACAAACAAAACCAAACAAAAAACCCACCAAAAAAACAACAACAAAAATCCCTCCAGTTCTATAATGTGAAAATCTGAATTACTTCGGAAACTGAATATTGAAAGAATCTAAGCAAGGACATCATCTACCCAAGTAACAAACATTTTCTTGTTAAAAGAGAGCAGAAAGCCTTATTGTAGAATTGGTGCCATGATTAGGAAATGTACTTTGTACTATAGTAGGAATAAGTGTTAGTTACCAAAGAATATAAAGTAAAGTCAAGCAGAAAGAAAAAAAATTCAAAATTGTATTTACTCGGAAACACATTGGCTATTAATATTTTTGAGGATATGCTCTCCAGAAATGTTGCCTTCTTATTTTGTTCATTGTTTATCTTCTGTATTTTACTCAGGCTTTGGATGAGGACATATAATGGCCAGATTTGGAGGGACACATGTCATTTTGCACATGGAATATGATTCCTACTGATCCCTGTAAAACTGCTTCATTCACTCATGCTATCACTGGTGGGTCTGAGCGAAATAGAATACTCTACAGGTGATGTCTAGGGAAATTTTTATGAAGAGATTGAGCTCTCATTTTAGACTGAGAGTGTGGAGGCCCTTTTCAAAAAAAGTTAAAGGCAAGAGCTAGGGCAATTGTAGAGAGAAAACTGAAGTTTCCCTGCATATGTAAGAACAACAGAGCTGAGGCTGAAGGAAGACAGGTTCATAGGAACAAGATCTCCAGGGCCCCCTTTTGGCCAGTTGTGCTCATTTAATTTGATATATTGTGTTGTCCACCCCTGGTCAATATTCTAAAGACAGTTGGATATGGTACTAAGAGCTTGGCAATGAAGTCAGATTAATCTGGGTGTAAACTTGGGCAAGCTAATTAATGTCTCCAAGACTTAATTTCCAAATCTTTAAAGTGGAGATGATTGTACTTGCTTCCAGAAAGGGCTATGGAGAGGAAGGTCAGATGATATGTAGAAAGCAATGTCGAAGACGACACCAACTTCAATCAGTTTTATGGTTGAATTTATTCAAGGTACGTTGATGGAGTAACCAAGGGCTTTCTTTAGAAAGGTTATTTAGCCGAGGAGGTTGTAACAGAGCTTCAAATAACAAGCAGAGGAAGCTGCAATTTTCTTTCTCCCCATCTTTGGAATAATGAGCTGTAGTGTGCCATTGATTGGTACCCTTGTGCAGAGCCAAATGCTATTAAAGTCCTACTATTTATGATCTTAAGGTCAGAGCTGGGGCTTTTCTTGCTCTTTTACACCAAGTTTTGCTTTGTTACTTTTTTCCAGCATCTAAAGTAGAGATGGCCAACAAATCCATGTAGAATGTATGATTAATCATCTAGGCCACTGTGACTCTCAGTCTTTGTTCCTCTAGGACAGACACCACACTTACCCAAAGGCAAATTCAATGGATGTATACTTTAAAAGATATTTAAACTTTATTGTCACTTTTAAGAAAGGAGTTTCAAAATAGGTTAGATTTGGTGATTTCATCAAACACATAGTATACAGAACATTTGTAACTACTATGCTGGAAGTAAACTATATAGACTCTCCAGAATGGCATCTGTAGGGACTGGCTTCTATTGTGACATGCTAGCTATCAGATGTCACCTGTATGTGAATATCAGTAATTACTGGCATATTAATGATATTTTTCGATTTATGAATAAGGGACTGTAACTATTTTTATTTATATTTTCATAATTGACATTTATTACTTTTGTAATGAAAACATTTTTAAATACCTTAAATTTAAATTGTTTTTGCACTTGTCATTGAGCTTCACATTTGTGTTTAACATTTCCATTCCCACAGATCATGCCCTTGTGTTCCGTCAGGAATTTTAATAATAAAATTACTGCAAATAAGGAAGCCTCAGAGTAGATACAGATACTGTTCTGAAGCATGAAGATTGCTTTCTAGAGACTTGAATTTGATTCTTCTATTATTCACTAGGTAACATAACGAGGGATCCGGAGCCTCCCTAAGCAATTTGTAGGTTATCTTATGATTCAAACAAAGTCTGAAAGTAAACTCTGAAAACAAACACCCACACCTGAATTTTATTATGATTCTTTATTGTTACATCCTGTGAAAACCTCAGCTTTGTTTTTATTGAAAGTCTTGTGGGCAAGTGTCTTACACTGGAGTAATTTATATTTTATTAAATCAGTCTCATCCTCATTAATGGACTATACCCTTTGAAAATTAGCTAATAAAATTTATGATTTTTGTGGCAACCCTGGGATATATGTTGTCCAACTTTTCCATAAAAAGGCCTTTTTGTGTGTTAAGTATTAATCAGAACTGGGGCTGTTTGCTTTTGTATCCTTCAATGCCGAGGGCCAATTGTCTACTAAGTGGGCTTGATACTTAGTGTTGAATATTGGATATCTCTGCCATGGCTGCATCTGGCTTGGAGAGGCTAGGTCCTATAAGCTGACAGAAGTGCTGGCTTTCTTCCTAGATGTACAAAGAACTCATGATGGTGCTTTGCATAATTAGAACAGATTTTTCATTTTAAGGTTCTAAGTGGGCAGTCAACCCACTTTCACACAGGTCTTTGTTATATATTTCCACAATAAAACCAAAACATCAAATAATATATTCAGTTGTCTCCTGTGTTCAGCTTGGTGGTTGTTCCTTTGTTTTTTTCTCTCCTTCCTTCCTTCCTTCCTTCCTTCCTTCCTTCCTTCCTTCCTTCCTTCCTTCTTCCCTTCCTTCTTCATGCTAGCTCCCCTGCAATGTACACCTGCAATGTATTATTGAACATGGATTGTTTATTGATCACTCATGAATAGTCAGAAGACAATAGCAAGTCAGCTCCCTGCTGGAATGGACACTTAGGGAATCTGGAGACAAGTACTTCTTGGGGGCTTCTGGGAATCTTCCCAGTGAGAATGCAGCTTCAGTTTCTCTGCTGACACAGGGAAACCTCATAATAATTCCTTTTATTATTTTTGTTTACATTGTTGTTGGGTTTTTTTTTGTTTTCCTCCTTCTCTCCTCCCTGTCCCTCTGCCCACCTCCATCCTGCCTCCACCCACACATGCTTCCTTCTATTCAGAAAAGAGCAGGCTCCTATTAATAACAACCAAACACAACATATCAAGTTACAGTAGGACTAGGCATGTCTCCTTATATTAAGGTTGGACAAGGCAATCCAGTAGGAGGAAAAGGATTCCAAAATCAGGCAAAAGAGTCAGCCTCTTTATATAAATACATATATATATATATATATATATATATATATATATATATATATATATGTTTGTATGTGTATATATATATGCACACACATATACATATACATGTATGTATATATATCACTTCAACATGTAATTGATGTACAAGTATGTTTAGAATATTTTATATTTTCTGAGTTCTCAGTATTCATTCTAGCTTTAATTTATATTTGGATTTTATGTGAAGTGCCCTCTTACCTTCCGTCCTAGCAGCCATGGACAGTAGAAGTCTACTTTATTCTTTACTAGTTTGTCCCATAATAGAAATAGTTATTTCTGTTCTCTTCAGTAAATATGGAGTGGAGGTCTAACATTTTCACCATTTTCCATGTTTCAGCTATGTGACCATATAGTTTGAAATTTGATTCAAAGCAAAAAACTTAGTATTAAGTAGTATAAAGGAAGTGACTTTAAAATATCTCTGTGTCATACAAACAACTGGATAAGTGTTTTCACATTAGAGGTAGAACTTTGAGGGCATTCAACTTAAGATGTCAGTCTGGGTGGAATATAAGCAATGACATAGTGCGGCTCTAAGTAATAGCACAAAGAGTTGACAGTCACCCTCAAAGAGCAACAGAGCCTGTTGGAATAGAAGAACAAATTCAAGGTACTTCCACATCGAGACAGTGTGCCGTTTAGGTATTAGGTACAGAAAAAAATGGCTATGAGCAGATACTTTGGTATGGGGCAGGTAATGCTAGTTATAGGCTTTGATTTGTATTTAGGCACATCATTCTTCAGAATCTCCTTACTTGCTTGTGCAGCTGGGGACATAGGACAATGATTGAGTTTTGCTGAGTATTGTCACCTCCTGGTAGTCAGTTTTCTGTTATATTTTCAAATTCAGTTTTCATAAACAGTCTCAAAGTGGAGACTATGGACATCTTCAGTTAATGGATGATGGTATTTGAAATGAAGTACAAATATGAATGCTGTGCCTTGCTGGTATTTCCTAAAAGAATCTAAGACTTTGACACAAATCTGGCGCAATCTAAAACTTATATTTTTAGTTCATACTGGTTTCCTAATTAGATAATATAATAGATAAAAGTATAAATAACCAACCACAGCTTGTAAACATATCCTGGTTAATGGAGAAGCTTGATAATATGTTGTCTGATTTTTGCCAGGTTAGATTGAAATTAAATTATTAAGTACACTTAAATCATTTAACTTCTTCAAGAACCAATTCAGATCCACTTTGCATTAAGAGTTTCCTACTTCAAGACCCTCATTTGTAATTCATATCTCCTTCCCCTGATATCCCCAAACAGTTTACACATCTCATGGTGCATAATAACCTCCTCCTCTGATTATAGCTATCAAGGGGCACGTTTTATCTGCCTTTTCTCCACAACCACTTCTTCTGTCTTCAAAACAATAGAGCTGCCGGAGATCTATTTCCCTGTGTCATCTGAATAAGCTGAATGGTTAGATGGATAGTTAGGGCACTGATGGATGATATAAGAGAAGAAAATACTCTCATGCCCTTCAAAAGAAGAGATCCATTTGTTTTAATTATTTTGAGAATATATTTTGGATATAACCCTTTGATTATAAAGGCAACATGCACAGCTATTTGAGAGAAGAGAATGACAGGGACACAGGACATGATCATTTACTTGAAGCGGTAAGTGTCCCTGTCCCCTGTGTACAGGCTTACCAGCAGTCCTGTGCAGTTTATCTAGGAGTTCACACAAGTAGCTTCGTGCATTTTTAGAAAGCATCTTTTCCCAGAGCCCCCTTCAAGCTTTATCTTGGCAAGGATGAAGCTGAGAGCTTTGGGCATTGTAGAATTCAATTCTTATGAGCTTGGGGATGATAATGTGTTTCCATAACAAATGTTTAGCAGACATAGTCATATTTTGAAAAAAATGTGTTTTAGGGAAAGTTTCAGAATGATGGATACTGAATTTAAAGGAAACTATCAGTTGATGTAGAAAGAGAACTTTGTACTATAATATCTGTCTTTTGCCATCTGCTTACATCTGCCTTCACATTTGCTGTATTTATAATGCTTCTTGATAGTTAGGTCATGGTGTACAGTTTTCCAGATGTTGAGGACTGTGGCCATTCATCCTCTCCCGCTTGTTTTGGTTTTGGTGCTGTTATTATTCAATTGGTTTTCTCTTCCATCATAAAGGCAGAGGAAACCGTAATAAAATTTTTGAGAGTATTTTGAATTTCTCATGTCAAGCACCCTAACATCAAGTTTAGATTACATGTAAAAGACATATAAGACATTATCCCTTGTTAGTTCTGTTTTCTAGATTTTTCTGCTCGTAAATGTCTTTTTCCAGGCTTTGTCTTAGCAGTGAATCATGATGCATAAAGGTGTGTCACCTTGATCACAACATTCCTTCTAAGATTAGTATGTATCTCTTCTCTTTGATTTTGTTAGGAAATTATTTAAAATGAATAGGAAGGCACTTTATGCAAGTAGGAACTGCTGGGAGAGCTGTATCCTTTGACATTACTAGTAAAGTGCTATTAAGTTTTCATTGCGTTTTTACCTGCAGCAAATAGTTACATTGATCTTGTCCATAACTCTGGATTTCCTTTTCTGTACTGGCATGTCACTGACCATGGTCAGTGAATGTAATCATTGTATTTTGCCCATCCTAGAGTTTGGAATGCATGTGGTCCACAGCAACTCATGGCCCCTTGATTTATTTCACCCTATTAACTACTATTACATGATTACTGAAGCACACACACAAACACACACACACACACACACACTGCTTTGGTTCAATTATACTCCAAAGCCCTCCTGTTCCAATGGTTGTTTTGAGGGGGCAGTAAATGGGAAAAAATCAATGCATTCTCCATCAAAGAAGCACCTGTTGCATCACTGTTGGCGTTAGCTGAGGAATTAAATTATCTGAAAAGAACTTAGCCCAAAACATGAAGTGCAGAGCACTTTCTAGGAAACACGATGTGTCATAAGGATAAAGAGAAGCAAGGCTTTGGGTATAGGGTAAGACACTGGAGTCAAGGTTAGTCTTTTGCATGGGGATATCCAGTTGCTTCATCAATGTTTATTGAAGAGGCAGTTCTTCCTTGTTAATATGCTTATAGCACTTTCATACAGAGTACATTCACTATAAAGTTATAGATTTATTTCTACTTTTTTTCCACTGGTCAATATGCTGATCTCTTCTGTCAGTGTCATGCTGGTGTAGTTACTGTTGCCCTTTAATGTGTATGATGATGGTGCTGGATTTGGTCTTTCATCCTGAGAATGCTTTGTCTATTTCTGGATGTTTCGTACTATATGTTTTTGTGAACTACATGATTGTTTTTTTCCCCTACATTTATAAAGAACATCTTTTTAAGAACACACAGATGCTCTGCAGCTAATTCCAGTTTTACTGGTCTGTCTTCTATGGAGGAGTTAGGGCAAGAGAATTGACAGGCTGAAAAGGTAGCCACACCATGGAACACTATATCTGGCTAAGACCTCTAGCTTCCACTGCAGACTGAGCAGGCTTTGTGCTTAGGAGGCACAAGTATAAGGCTGAATAAGTTATTCACAATCTACACGGACCTGTCCTCATTGAAAAATTCTGGGGCAGTATTAGGCTTTTTTTTGTTCTTATTTTTAGTGCAATTTTTAAAGTTTTACTTCTTATATTTAATTTTTTATGTGACAAGGTCACAGAAGTTCATGTATTCTGAAAAACAAAACAACAAAACAAAAATAAAACAAACCCATATGCAGTAATTATATAAGCTATCCAAGGAGTATTTATGTATTAGCATTCATAACTGTACACAGCAGCTTCATTAGATTTCATTTTTTCTCTTCAGTTTGAATGTAGATATTAGGGGAGCCTTTTGCATATCAAAGTATAGAAAGCACAGATCAACCTGCACTGCTACCTACATTTGCCTGCTACAAGTCAAAGGTGGCTAAGTGGAAATGATTACCGTATACATTTTCTCTCTTTCTTTTGAATGTACACAATGTAATAAGCATGAAAGACATGAAATTACAGTCACCACATAGTCACAGGATAGTTGTTGTCCACTTTCACTGGAAAACACAGCACAGAGAACATTGTCTGTTACTG
Organism: Arvicanthis niloticus; assembly: GCF_011762505.2. Lineage (NCBI taxonomy): Eukaryota > Metazoa > Chordata > Mammalia > Rodentia > Muridae > Arvicanthis > Arvicanthis niloticus. Next base: position 91,236,019 of record NC_047660.1, on the reverse strand, counting down.
AGGAGCTCGTCAAGGAGAAGATGGTGGAGGCTCTTTTCTTTTTTATTCTCTTCCACATTTAGGTTTTCTAAATCATGATCTAAACGCACAATATCTCCACAGCTCATTTTAATGAAATCTGCCATTCCCCGCACCTTGCCCCTCATTCACCCTCATCTGTGGATGAACTCTCTTCTCTCACTATCTTGGACAAAACCAGTTTCCAGACACACAAGTTGTGATCGACATGCTTGCTATACATGGAATGGTGCTCTGCTTCAGAAACGTTGGTATTATTTAACTTTTTTAAAAGGAGAGCCTTCTGGCTATTTGTTGTGCTACCTGTGGCCAAGGACTGTATGATCTTAGTGGTGTTTGTGTGCTAGCTTGCTTTGTGATCTGTTTCCAGTGGTTGATGTGCTGTCTGTGCATGCCACCACTAGAGTAGCAGGCGCATCTTCAACTGAAAAGTGGAAGGGCCTGGGAAATTAAGCTGTCCTCCTGTAGAATGTCGTACTCCTGAAAACTGAGAGAATGGCTTAGCTATAGCATCAATGGCTTCTCTACTTCTTGGAAAGTGTAAACTTGAAAAATCAGAGACTCTACCAGTAGACCTGTTAGTAAAGTGTGTGTTTGACCAACAGGCATGAGGGCCTACTAACCCTGGACTACAGTGAAATATTCTAAGTACATGTAGAACACTACTTGGTTCATCCAAACCTCCAGGGTCTCTGTGTTCAGGGGTCAAATAAATTGCAAAATTATATGTGGCATGATTAGGAGTACCTTTGTGTAATGTTGCACATATTGAACAAATCACTCTGTTGATATTTCTTCAAGGTGAGTTGTGCAGCCCATTTTTCTACCATAGATTAAAAAAAAAAACACCCTGTGGCTTCTTTCTAGATCAAGCTTTCCCACTATATTAACAATCAAAATCTACTATTGTTAACATGTACTGTATGGGGACATCAGTTGTATGCCTTGTTGCTATTTCTCTACTTTCATAACAAGATACATGAAGAGTGTAATCATTGCACAGTATATTATTTCCACAACCTTGAAATTTTCAACCTTGAAATTGTCTATTAAATATTCATCACAGATAAGACTTGCTGGTTGGGACATCCTAGTTCTGACACTTGTGGGCACAGACCCACCCAGTCTCCTGTTTGTGATATGCCCCTATAGTGTGTTCCCCGTACTGCTCTGGCTCTGTCACAGAGCAGGGTGTGTAAGGGAGAGAGGGTACTGTCCTTGGTATTTGCATGAGAATTTTGTGGTGTCGATAAATTCTTTTAGGCAGCACAGACATTTTAACAGTGCTAATATTTCTAGTACATGACTATGGGAGGTCTTTCCATTTCTTTGAGTCTTCCACAATTACTTTCATTAGTGCTTTGTAATTTTCAATGTAGAGGTCTCTTACTTTCTTGGTAAATTTATTCCTAGATTGTTTCTTAGTAGTTGTGAATGAGATTACTTCCATGATTTTCATCTCTATGTTTGTTACTGATGTGTAAAAATGATACTCATCCATACAAAAACTACTCAAAGTAGATAAAAGACATTCAAGTAAGACCAAATTATTAAATGAAATTCTAGGGTAAACTGTTTAAGTTGTCAGTATAGATAAATTTTTTATATAAGATGACAAAACAATGAATAGCAAAAGTAAATAATCATATATAGCAGGAAAAAAGTTAATAGAAGGAAAGCACAGTTTACAAGATGGGCATTTTTATTTTCCTTCAAATTACCTGATGAATGATTCACATTCAGAATATATAAAGAACTAAACAGCATCAACAAAATCCAGATAATCCAGTCAAAAGTGGTCAAGTGATTTGAAGAGACATTCCTTATAAGAAGGTACTTAGTAGACCAATGCATTTATGAAAAGAAATGCTCAGTTTCATTAGTCTTTGCAATGTAAAAATGCAAATTAAAACCATGAGGATATATCACCTCACCTCAGTTAGAATAGCTGTTACCAAAAAGACAAGAAAAAGAACTGATGCAGACAAGGATGCAGAGAGAAAGGAACTCTTGCACACTGTTGTTGAAAATGCAGACTAGAATAGCCATTATGAGATCATTATAGAAGTTCTTTCAAAAAGTAAAAATAGAACTACATGATCCAGCTATCCCATATGTGTATCTTTAGTAAGAGGTAATGAAGTCAGGATAAACAGAAAGATATTCCTGTTTGTTGGTGCATTATTCACAATTCACTATTCATAGAACTGGGATACTGCACCTTGGTCCATTCATGGATGAATGAGTGAAAATATGTGGTATATATTGAATAGAATGTTGTTGATATGTAGAAAAATAGTATTCTATAATTTACATCAAAATGGTTGGAGATGGGATACACTACGGTAAATTAGAGACAGAAAGACAATGTTTAAATTATTATATGTTATGTGTGGATGCTAAAAGTCTATATAGACTAGTGATTACTAGAACTTGGAAAGTGTGGGAGGAGGAGGAAAGAGGCAGTTTGATAATGAGGACCCATCAGAAGGAATTCACTGTTGTTTTGTTTAGCTTAATGGAAGAGCTATGATTCACCATGACATATTCAATATTTAACGTAAAACTATAGAGGAAGACAAAGCTTCCAAACATCAAATAATTATAAGGAGATGGAAATGTTAATTACTCTTCTTTTTTCACAACACGGTAAATTTGGATACTCAAACATCACAGTGTTTTTGTAAATGTGTACAACTACTACATAATAATCTATCTATTTGGAAATGCTAACTGGTTGATCATTATACATCTATGAGTGTATTAAATGAACTATGTACCATATATTAGGAATCAAAAGTAGTGTTGGATGGGTATTTTCATCATCATTATCATTGAATTTGATATTGCTTCAAATGATTTATATCTGGTTTTAAATAAAAATGTATTATGTAAATTTGTGTGTTTATGTATATTAAAGATAGATATTTAATATAAAATAATCTTAATTATTCAGAGTTTGCAAATTATTGACACACTTCATTCTTCTAAATTGAGGTAAGGTGAGATGAGATGTTGAAGAGATTTAAGATATGAAAACCACGACCATCAAACAATGGAGCTATTCCACCAAAGGACCAGGCAGATGATCTAGACATGTCAACAAAGGATTCTGCTTTAGGGCCAATTTTGAGAGCAGAGTTAGGCAAAGATAGCAGTAACTAAGGTGGATGTTGCAGACCAGAAGACCCTGCCTTGATTCTCTTCCATTCTGGAAAGGATTTTTTCAAAAAAATTTTATTGGTTATTTTATTTACATTTCAAAGGTTATTTCTCTTCCTGGATTTCCCTCTGCAAAGCCCCTATTCCATGCCCTTTCCCCCTGCTTCTATGAGGTTGCTACTCTACCCACTCCCACCTCAACATCTTGTGCTGGGGTATCAAACCTTCATAGGACCAAGGGACTACCCTCTCATTGATGCCAGATAAGGCAGTCCTCTGCTTCATATGCAGCTGGAGCCATACTTTGCTTGGTGGTTTAGTCCCTGGGAGCTCTTGGGGTTGGTTGATATTGTTCTTCCTATGGGGTTGCAAACCCCTTCAGCTCGTTCATCTTCTGGAAAGGAGTTTTAAAGGTTTTATTATTTACTAGTTTCTCTTTCACATCCATTACACACCCAAAGATACTAATATATAAAAATTAAATAATTGTAAACTAGCATTTTTTAAGGCAAGCCTCCGGGCAGGATAAACAGCAAACACCAGATAACAATCATATCTGTTATGTTAGAATTCAGAAGAAGCTGTTGTCTTAAGGCCAAAGGTACGTGTGCATCCTTAAGGAAGGGAAATTAGGCTTCAGTTTTAGAGGTAGCCAGGGAGTACCCTGGGAAAAGGAGGCTATTTACAAGAGATGCTGTCTTGATTCCTCTACCGTGAGCTACATTACAGTAGCTCACTCAAAGTTACTTCCGCTTATCCTCCACACTTTGCAACTGAAAACATCAAAGGCCACTCTCATTGAAGTTGATTCTGTTTTTGTAGCATTGGTTTTATCCATTCCTGGGCCTGATGACCTAATCTCAACTCTTTCAGCATATGTCTTATCTTCCAGTATTATTCCACCTAACTTCAGATCAGAACCCATCCAGGTTCACAAAAAGGACTACCTATTTCTTTTTAAAAATAAGTAGTGTATGACATTATTTTGCTGTAAACATTGACTTTTGTAACCTTTCTCCCCAAATAGCACTTGCTTTTGGAATTTTTAGGGATAGGTTTAATTAAATGAAAATTTAAAGGGTCTGTATTAATTCCAAGAGTGCTAACAGTCATTTTATATATACTTTCAAATTTTAATGGGCTATGTGTAATATTAAATATCAGCATGTGGTATTTTATAAACATAGTATTATTATTCATAATGTGCTTTATTGAATTTATAGTTTATGACAATCTTTCCTTGTCATGTATATACTTCAGTAACAATTATTTAATCTTTGGATGAACAGAAATTTGTTCTATTCAAAACCTTGCATTCATTTCTCTATTTGTTCTTTTAATGTCTTATAAAATGATACATATATAATGGGCTTTGAATAAACATTTATATACAAAAACTTTTAGAATAGTTTCTTCTATAAAATTTTCTAGAATTATTATATATAGAAAAGCAACCACTCACTATATATCTAAATTAACCTGAGCACATTGATGCCTTTTGTAGGATGAGAATGTTTGAGTACATGAATTTCTAAACTCTCCATGGTAAGTTACGGCTAATACTTTCTACAATAAACAGACATTAAGTGATTGCGTTACTCCTTTGATGAGAGGGAAATGAAGTTCCATTATATCAACACTCTATTTTCCACTAACTGAATTACCCAATTAACTTCATTTTCCTTATATTTAACTATTTACTTATTTATTTATTTATTTATTTTTATATATTTTTAATTGTGCTTCACAAGCTCACACCATCCTGTGTTGTTTTGGAGTTATTCTACTTTATTATCTGATTAGAGATAGATTTCTATACATACTGAAAATAGTAACTACATCTCTGCTGGCAATGCTGTAGGGCTTTGGTTCAGGTTCTCTGGTATTAAGAGTTTTCATGCATGTAACTAAAATGGTAGAAAAGCCTAAAGGAAGATGGGGTATAGGATAGGGAGTTGTAGGCAGGGGAAATGGGGAAAGGTGATGACATCTCTATTATAAATAAATAAAATATCCAATAAAAAAAAGAAAAGAAAAAAAATAAAAAATAAAAAGAGTTTTCTCCCTCATAAAATATCTTATGAGGTCTTATAGATTTATGACTTGTTAAGAAAGGCCTTCCTCATCTCAACTACTGTGTATGTGTACATATAAATATATATTTATTTGGGATCCATATTTATGATTTATGCCAATTGTTTTTGTTATTGTACTTTTGTATCTAAGTATTAATGTTTTCCAATGTTTTTCTTATGAAGATGTAAGATTTAGTGTACAATTTTGATTATTTGCATACATCTGGTTTGTTGTATTTTCTATTTATTCAATATTACTGACTGTGTGGTTATCTATTAATGTTGATTTAATACCAACTAGGATCACTTTGAAAGAGAACACCAATGAGAGATTATATACAGCAAATGGGGCTATAGTTATGTCTATGGGGATTGCCTTAATTAATTGATGTGGGAAGACAAGTCCATTGTGAGTTGTACCATTGGCTAGAGAGAAGAGCATAAATGATGTAAGACTGGGGCATGAGCTAGCATGAACAGGAAGGGAAATAAGCATCCATGAATGCATTCATTCTGTCCACTGTTGACTATGCATATGAAGTGACCAGCTCTTTCAAGGCCCTGCTGCCTTGACTTCACTGAAATTATAGACTATATGCTGGAGTTGTCTTGACATATGACAATATTCTCTTAATTGAAGTTCTTCATATTTGTGAAAATTCTGCACATTTTCTTCATATAATTAATCCTTTAGCATTGAATTCTTAAGTTTTTCTTTTTATTCTAACTCTACTTCTGGGTGTAAATGGAGTACTATAAGCACTAATTGTTTAGAGGATTCTTGAAGAAAATGCCTACAGTTGTTAGTTTATTAACAACTAGAAAAAAAATCCTAAAATGTTTTTAACTAGGAAAAATCATGAAATATTTTAAAAGAGTTTTATTCCTTTTTTAAATTATATGTAATATAATACATAAAATATGCATGCATCTTTGTTTTATTTATTTAATGACTAATTTAGAATCCTTAGTGATTGACAATTACCTACATTTTAAAAACAAAATTTTCTTTTATAATATTTTATTATAGTCCATGATTATTTAAGATTTAATATTTCAAAATTTATATTTATACTTACAAGTTAAAGTCAGTGTTATTCCTACATTTTCAGTCTTTGAAGAGGTCAGATTAGGTATCCATTAACACTGGTTTCTTACATAAACTGGAAACCATTCTTCCTTTTCTTTGTTCTTGAGTAATAATTAAGATTCACCTATAAGATCTTTATTTTTAGAATGGTAATTCTTAAAAAATCTACTTAAAAGCCTTAGTTTTATTTTAGAAATTATTGTCCACATCAGGGGCTTGCTAGAAAATGTTCTTTTGGAAGCATGGTTAGATAGAAGGTCTGAAACCTATGATGGAGTAGTTGACTCTATAGCATGACACATGTTTTAAAATGTTTTCTATTGATGAAAATGCCTTTTGAATGAGTCTTAGTTGCATGGCATTTTTTCCTGCCTCTGTTAGTTTGTATAAATTACATTTTGCTGTGACAAATCTGAGGTTTAGTATTTCTTACATGTTCACTTATCAAATTTCTCGTGTATCATATGGCACATTCCAATTATATCTCTTAATTACACTAGAAGTTTGACTTTTAGACGTCATGAGTGGAGATAATTCTTCTGACCATACTACCCACCTATGTGTATGACTTTTTTACTTCACTTCCTCAACCAAACAGAATTTTTGGTATGACAGGATGCACAGTCTTTTTATACTAAGCTCAGCTTCTCCCTTGATCCTTAGATCTTCTCTGTGTTCTTTGCTGTTTGTCTACACTCTCCAGGGACAATAGCCTATTTTATCTCTATATCCTTTGTGACAGGTTCCTAAAAAAACTCCGTTTCTCCAGAATACCCGCAGAATGTGTCTTTCCTTAAGGCTTCCTCTAACTCTCCTTTGTATAGGTATCATACATATCCTTTTCTGTCAAGTTACATTTGTTTCAGAAGGTGACATTATAGTTATGGCACTATATTAGGTTTGTGTATTTGCAAACCCACTTTCTTATTTTCTTCAGCTGCAGTATAAGCAGAGTCCCTGACACACAGGAGTACTAAGGAGAATATTTGTAGGGTGTGTGTGTGTTGTCAAAGGAGCTGCATGCCAGCAGTTTCATTGTATGTCTCATTCCCCAAGTAGAAGTGCTAATTATTGTGGAATGGTTGCTGATTACATGGAGAATGCCTGATATACTTGCAGTAAAGCCTGTTGGACCCCAGTATGATTTATGGAGAGAAGTAGTAAGAAGTCACTTAGGGAGGCAGGTGGATTTCTGAGTTCGAGGCCTGCCTGGTCTACAGAGTGAGTTCCAGGATAGCTAGGGCTACAGAGAAACCCTGTCTCAAAAAACCAAAAAAAAAAAAAAAAAAAAAAGTCACTTAGGGTCATATCATCATTTGGGATGGGAGTGGGAGTAAGGAGAACAGGCTGTGGTTATAGCACAAAGAAGGCATGGCTCTTGGTGGTGTGGATAGAATAAAGCTAGCACTTTTTGGCAGTTACGTCATCAATGACATGTATTCTAACTCACCTTAAAAAAGAAATAGCTGTTTCAAGATAATAGATATTACTTTGTATCATATTTAAGTCGCTTCATCATCATATATTTTGCTGTTATTTTTTAGTGATAACAAAATTATTTAGAAGCTAGGGATCTGAATTCCAAAGCTACATAGAAGATATTTTCCAGCCAGACTAGGATTTCCTTTTTTGTTCTTGAGGTGAACTATTTGTTGCCACCTATATTACTCAATGGTTTGCAAGATCACTTCTGAGGTTTAGCTACTTCTCTTGATTTTTTGAAATAGGCTCTCTATATGTAGCCATACCTGTCCTAGAACTCGCAATATAGAGCAGGCTAGCCTAAAAATCAAAGTGATTTTTCCTGTTTTTGCCTCTTGAGTGCTGGGATTAAAGGCGTGTTTCACTATGTCCAACTGTTTCGAACTTTAGTTCCCCTTTCCAGGGAGCACTTTGAATTGTAGGGGCATCAGAAATATTCCCTTCAGTGGTCTGGGTTTAGATAGCAGTTGGATAAGTTATGAAAACATTTCACCACTATTTCGTGAGACTTTGAGACATAATTCTAAGTTCATTATCTCAGTTAAATCTCTAACCTTTTCATTATTTTTAAAGTTCGTTTGGATTTTCTATAATTATTTATTTGGATTACAAGCAGATCCAAATGTCAGTCAAGGAAGGTGGCCAGAGTTCATAAGATATACAAAGTTATTTAACAAAATTTATTTTATACTTACTGCTGTGTTGTACCTACGTGTTGAATTTGACCTAATGGCATTTATATATTTCAGGAAAGGTATCATAAGTCTAAAATGGTAAAGTTGTTTTCAAGTTTATCTGGCTTCTTTTCTGTCCTGTGTTCCATGGATTTGGTTCTTAGTTGTCTAAAGAAGGTTATCATTTAGCTCCTGTTAATATTTCCTTTAAGATATTTATCTCTGTAAGAGCTCCACCCCACTGCAAACAGTTGCACTAAGTTAATTTTATTACTACTTGTATTAACCAATATCAAAATAATTAAAGAGATATGGAGGAGACATAGCTTTGTCTTGAGAAGTTTCCAGTCATAAAGTGTAGAAAATCAAGAGTGAAACATTGTGCAAAGGGATTCAGTATCAAAATTGGAAAGTACCTTCATCTAGTTCAACTGTCTTTATTAGGCGTACAACAATATATAATATTGGGTATCTCATTCAGAAATTGGAAGTATAATAGATGGAAATGTCTACAAGTAAAGATACATTTTGTGTTTTCAGGCCTGAAAATACTCATCATGTTATTGGAGTAAACTATAAATAGTTAGAGACTTATATTTGATTCTGAATAATTGATTAGAGTATCATATTCCAGTGACAGTGTTAAGAGTTGATCATGCAAATATGAAGTGCAAATTATAATTGTCATATTTTCTGGGAGAAGCACTTTCTCTTATCATTTCACAAGCAAGCATAATGGAAAAGTACCTTCTGGATTTGAATTAGCTGGGTAATCTTGACATTGGTCAAGCCTTTAAACTGGTGGGAACTTTAATGGATATTAATTAGTGTGAAAGCTTTTTATTCTTGGAGGGACCTTTCTTTTTGTAAAAAGAGAAATCTATCTTGATTGACAGATAGATCACTCTTTTTCATGTTTTATTGTTTTTGAAGAAAGGGGCTTTGATTTCCTGCCAGGGAGCTTTCATAAAAGGACCTGGGCATGCTGAGCCCTGATTAAACATCAGGGAAAGGTGATGGTTCTTTTATGTAGCTTTCTCCTGAATGGTGAGGAAGCCAAAATTACAGTGACTGTCAGAGAGGTGTCTGCAGAAGGTCCATGTTCAGCTGCAGAAAAAAAAATTGACAGTGAAGGCAGCAGGAAGATTGGGGTACAAATACTGTTTTTTTTTTAAATTATCATTCTATGAATATTTAAAGAACATCCATAAAACAAGGCTTACACTACTGGTTTAAATCACAAAATATCATATTCTTTCCTATATTGCTATTGAGTATTGAGCTGCATAACTGTAGTCTTTTTATAAAATATACGTTTACTTTCATTAAAGGGTTCTACTAATTTTAACAGATATGAGATATTTGTAAAATCGAGCAAGTATATAATTAAACATCTCATTTTGTATTAGTTTTATTGTTTGCTTTCAAGTTTGTCTGCAAGGCATTCCTATTCATTAGCCGTATCCTCCAGGATTAATCATGAAATTAAATTCATAAGTAGATGAAATAAAACTGGCCTCAAAGTATATGACATGTGGGATCCTGGAAGTTACAGAGGCTCAAGTTTAATCATTCCATGATGCCAGGCTCTGCCTTCTAACAACATGTGGCCTTGGATGAGATTTTACTCTTTGGTTTTCAGAGCATAAGAAGGAGTTAGTACTTACCTGCCAATGGGACAATGAGAAGAGGCAGCCCACATGCTCTGGATCTTAAAACATGATGCCCAACCATACTGTAATGTCTTCAAATAAAACTAATTAATGACAATATAATTGATACTTGAGTCATTGTTCTTATGCTTTGAGAAAAGAATCTTGGAGAATTTGAGGCTATTAGCAGTGTTTTATGGAGTATGGAAGAAAATAACACAATTCTTTGTGATCAAAAAACACAGAGTTTTACCCACTCTTCTTCCCTCTATACACCTTCTAAGAAACTGGAGCCTGTCTTTATCACTGTGCAGTTTTTAACATATTGAATGCTTACAATACTCACACTTCTCAGTCTTGCTTATTTTGCTAGGCAATGTGTTTTTCGGGTCCTGATTGCCTTTTAATGACATAATTTTATTGATTTCAATGATTCACAATATTCTATTAAATGGATATATTATAAATTTTAAAAGCAAAACCTTGGGTCATTAAGATTTTAGGTAGTTATGTATAAATAAGGCATACTCATTCACAGGTATTTTTGCATGGGTCCATAATTCTTAAGTCATCTGAGTAACATCAAAAAGCAAAAATGCTATTTTAGTTGGTAATGGCATGTTTAATATGTGTGAAAAATTACTTTTCAAAAGACTGTACAATTTAGTACTCACACTAGCAAATATGGTCATTCAATCACTCACCATCTTATAGTGTTTTTAGTTTTGGAGATTTTAAATATTGATTTAATGTGTGTGTATCTGTGATATAACGTATGTGTGTATGGTTTGTATGCAAATTTGTGTGTATGAGAGAGTGAATAAATTTGTGTAGATGTGTGCTTTTTATGTTTCATCTATAGTATCTGCATCATAGGACATATTATTTTATCACTTATTTATTAATTAAAATAATATGCACAGGTGTTTTTGCCTTCATGGATATCTGGCACCGTGTGCTGCATGCAGTACCTACAGACGCCATAAAGATTCAGTTTCCCTGTAGCTGGAGTTATAGACAGTTGTTGGCCCCCATGTGGGTATTGGAAAGTGAACCTACTTTCTCAGAAAGAACAAGTACTTCTAACAGTTGAAGTATCTCTTCAGCCTTGGACTGACTTTTTGACTGTTTTATTCACTATATCTCAGTTCTCCAGAAAGTGTGTGACATTGTGACATGTGACATAGTAAGCGCTCAGTAAATACCTGTGCGTGAGTCATATAAAGGATTAAGCATCTTTCAGACAGAATAACCCACTTGCTAATGGTGTAAGCATTTATTTCATAAAGAGTAGTAAGCAGCTACCGTTTGCATTTTTCTATGGTCTTGCTTTCTGCAGTTGTAATCATGTGTGGTCAAACGTACATCAAAAATGTCAACTGGAATGTTTCAGAAACAATTCATGTTTTAAATTATGTACTCTTTTAGTTTGGTGACATCTCTAAGAACTGGGGATTTGAAATTTCCCTTTGGCCTGCTCAAGGCATAAATTTTGTTTGCTTCTTAGGCCTGTAGAGCCCCTCTTGCTATCATAAATACTGCTGTGGTGTCAGAGTACTGGGATTCCAAGCTTATCTTCTTTTTGTGACAGCCCCAAAGTTCAAAGTGGTGCTATGGGCAACCCGGAGATTCTATAAAAAAAAGCTGTGAACTGTTCCTGTTAAGGGAAGAGGTGAAAATTCTCAATAAGAAAAAGAAATCTTATACTGTTTGCTGAAATCTGTGGTATGAATGAACCACCTATCAATAAGAGGGAAAAATGTTCTGGTTTTACTGTTGGATCTCTAATTGAAACATGGTGTTTAGAGCCTAAATTTAAAATGGGAAAAAACATACAATATTTTCCCAGGAAATCTTGTGTGTCTTTGCACACTTGAGCTATGAATCCTCCCTAAGCCATTTCCTAAAAATACAGTAAGTAATGGGCACCAAGAAGGTTCCTAATAGCTTTACTGCTCACAGCAATGTGTGTTGTTTTATGTATTCATCTCTTAATGCAGGCATTGTACTCCTTTTTTTGTCATCACAGGCTGTACACTACAGTGGGACATTTTGAGGAAGCCTGCAGTTAGATAGATCACGTTTCATTACAGTGTTCAAGGGGTACTCACTGTTATTAATTAATAACTCTCTATGTGTATTTTGTCTATTGATATTTATCACTGGCATACACATGTAGCAAAAGCCAAAATAAGTAGAGAATTCAGCGCTATCTATTCCAGTAGCCATCTAGTTGGGTCTGGAGCACTGTTCCCATAAGATAAAGGGTCACATTGTGAATCTTCATTATTGACCTCAATATAAGCTCCGGTGTACTTGTCTTCACTTAGCCAGTTAATAGAATAAATTTTCCCTTAGTTATTTGTAAAATAAATGACCTATTATTTAACATCTACAATCCTGTAACTTCTAGAGCATTTTTATTTAACCTCGACTGCAGGTTACACTGGTTGGGCAATTTTTCACAAAGTACTCTCACTGTAGAGATCTAAGCTAAATCTTTTCCTTCTTAAACCCTTTCCTACTCACTTCTGAGTTATCCAGGTCATTCAACATCAACTACTAATCCCAGCCAAGTTTGACTCACAGCAAGCTTCAGGATTATTTGTGAGATACTAAAGCAAAGCATCTGAGAGAAAGAAATAGTTATCTTAACATCAACTGTGGATCCAGAGCCATGGCTCAGTGAGTAAGGAGATATGTGGTGCATGCTTGAGGACCTCATGATCTCAGTGCTGGAGTTTGGGGAAGCTTTCATGGGACTTACTGGCTTCAAACCTAACCAATAAACAAAGAGGTCCAGGCACAGTGAGAAACCTATCTTAAGAAAGTAAGGTAGAGAGTGAAAGAGTATACTTACTTCTTCCTCTGACATCTACATCTCTCTCTCTCTCTCTCTCTCTCTCTCTCTCTCTCTCTCTCTCTCTCTCTCTTTCTGTATGTGTGTGTGTATGCATACTTACACACATACATGTACATACATGGATCTATTAGAAACATTGACACAAATACAATGTAAAAATTCACTGGCGTTAAAAATGTGCAAAAGATCGAAGTTTATCAATGGCTTCTGTAATTTGAAAACTAAAAAGACATGAAGCAAATTGATACTAAATCCTCCTTTCCCCACATTTCCTACTCTAACCAAAGGCTTATATAAATGAATGCAAAAACCATAAACAGGAGCACACTGCTCTTTCCACAGGACCGTTAGATAAGGCCATGTAGCAGCAATTTTCTTTTCTGAAAATCAATTTGGATTTGATATTTAAAACCCATTGCAGGGTATGGTAGTGTAGACTGGTACTCCCAGCACAGGAGCTTTCGCTTGGAAAATTTCTCTGGGTTCAGGACAAATCTCATCTATATAGGCATACCCCATCTCAAAATTAAAAAAAAAAATCTTACCATCTATTTAACATTTTATATCAAATAACAAGTAGAAGTAAATTTTTCTACAGCACGAAATGTTCAGCTGTAAAGAGACAAAGAGTAGGCATAGGACACAATCTTGATGAAGATTATTAAAATACCTCCAAAAAACTTAAAATAAATACATTTAAACATAAAGAATGAACTATAAACATCATTACAAATAGTTTTGACTTTTGGTAAGTTTTATAAAAGTCATACTTTAATTTACATTTTATATACAAAGTTTAAAATTCTGCTCCCCCTTTTTTTGCAGTTTGTGGTTTTTAAGAGTTTGAAAATTTTCTGAGATTTTTCAAAAAGGGTTAGTAAGGACACAGCAAGAGGAATACATTGAAGAAATGAAAGACAAATTTGGAGTTTTTAATTAACCACTTGTTTAAAAGCGTTTTGAAGTGATTTTCTTAAATTTACAGAAAGGAACAGTGTTTAAAAATGTAAGCTGATATTTTCACTAATCTAAGTGCTTTTGTGATGACATTCATGAACAATTTTGCCAACTCAGGCTAATGTCCTAGGAAATATTAGGTTGTGTACATGTGCCTTTGTACCCATTTCCTCTCATCACCCATATTTATAAAATCTCCACAGAACTAACCTGAAAGAGTAGAATTCTTCCCAGATGAATCTGGAACAAGCAACTAGGAATTCAAACACTACATTCTTTTGAGAGACATACTGGATAGGTGTAATTCCCACACACTCCTCTTCACATACAAGGGTGGAGTTACACAAAATACTTGGAATGAACATTGCTGAACTTTTTCTGATCAGTTTACACAGTCTTATTGGGCTCCAGAACTCATGGTCCCTTCTCTAGATGTGAGATGAATGTGTGTCTTCTTTCAGTGACTTGATGAGATCATTGTTGAGCCTTCATTAGGCTGGGAAGCTGGTCTCTTTGAGTGCTCACTGTGTTGTGAATCATAGTCTGCAATAGTACTTATACTTCAAGTTAAAGGGCATGGTCCTCATTAAGTCTGCTTACGTTAGACCAAGTAAACACATATCTGTAGATATGCATCATACACTACAATTCACTAGAATGACACAGAATTCAGGGATAACATCATACATGTGATTACAGTTTTATTAGAGAAGTTACAGTTCAGGAGCAGCTGAATGATAAGGCACTGGTAACAGGTTTTGGATGTTCCCAAACACAGCGCTTCCTGCCCTTTGCTTGCTCAGTCCAGGCATGACAGCTATCTTGCTCATCAGTATATTCCCCAAATCATAGTTAACTATTGATCTCTTTATTGGATTTAATCTCCAGGCTGTCTTAATTACTTGATGTTAAGTAGTTTCAAGAATCATATCCACTAATTCTTCATATTCTGTTTGATGTTTTTCTCTCTAACCTAAAGAGTCATTTCACCTCAGTGTGCACTCATTTGATTCAAAGGCTTTGGGAAAAAACAAAGCTTCCCCTATTATGCAGAACACTCAAGAATTCATGTAGTATTTACCAGGAACCAAGGCTAAAAGACAATATAATTTTTTATTATCATATTTTTGCAAAATAGATTTCCCCAAACCAGACTATGATGTCAACGAAGGCATACTTCTACAGTACGCATGCTCAACAGCAACGCTCTCTTTGAGACCATGGTCCTCTTCCTGCACGGTAACGGAGCTTCAGTCTTCCATTCCTCTTCACTATCCTGCCTTGACAGACAGAGTCACTTCTTGCATATGCACTATCTTACTCTTTTCATCCCTCAAACTCTGAAAACCTAAGGAGAGCACGACACAGTAACATGAAACCCAATTATTTACCTTTTCCCAATAAACTTGAATTGCCCATTACATCTAGTAGGAAAATTTCAGATGATTCCAGCTCTATTCCTAGAAGAAAGAAAGGAATCAAATCACCAATGCTTTTAATAGGCAAGAACAAAAGCTTTTGCACATGAGTGTTCAAGACAGAACAGGCTATGGACAAGTTTCAGTCTATGATATTCTTGCAAACATGCTAACTTAAGTTCGATATATCCAAAACCTATATGTAAAACATAAAGAACAACATGGGACAAAAACTAAGCAAGCAGGCAAACAACCAACAACAACAAAAGAAAAAAATTAGGAAAAGAAAAAAGTATGTGTTTAGAATCGCAAAGCTGGAGAGAGAGAGAGACAGAGAGAGAAAGAGAGAGAGAGAGAGAGAGAGAGAGAGAGAGAGAGAGAGAGAGAGAGAGAGGGAGGAGAGGAAGATCTCTGCAAGATTAGTCTATTTAGCAAGAACTCAGTAAGAAACTTTGTCTTTAATCAAAAAAGGTGCTGGTGCCTAAGAAGTTACTTGTAAAGCTGTACTTTGTCGTTTACATTTACGTCCATTCATGTGCATTCTAGTAGAGGTAAACCAATCTCCTGCTCCACACATATCATGGATGACTTTTTGAAATACTTGAGGACCAGTTTTGACTACATATTTAAAACCTAAGTAAATCTGGCCCTGTTAATTGTATCAAACAGGTTATAAGTTTATATTTTCTCATGCATTCTTCCTGTAATGTCCTCTGATGGCTAGACTTTGACAGTATTTCTTGAGTGTTTCAGCAACCAAAGCAAAATTATTTCAGGAAAGCATTTAATCATTTCTCAAAATGGATTGACTTGATCAATTTAATGTTATTGAATGTAGGGGGTTTCTGATGACTTCATATCACTACATAAATGCCCAAGTCAACTGAAGATGATGTTGAATTTCCAATCCGTCTTCCACTTCTCACATGCTAAGGTTCCAAGTGTGCACCACCACTCCTGACTCATGAGGTTCTAAGAATCTAACCAAGGGCCCTTTGCATGGTAGATAACTATATCTAATTGAACCACATCTTCAACCCAAGTTTCTAAGAAGCTTATATAGAAACTTACAGCAGCCTATATGTTGCAGGTCCACAACAGGATTCATCCTAGTTCTTTCAAAACTATTATTTTATTTAATCACAGAAATTTCCCACCAGAGCTCTGAAAAGTAGATAATTAAGCTTCAATTTTCTACATCAGAAAATCTAAATTAAGCAGAAGGCCCACTCATTATTAATGAGGTGACAGGTAGTAAATACACAATTCAATGATTTTTGAGCAAAGTTCTTCACAGTGCCATATGGGTAATCGTTTCCAAGGTGCTCATATACTTCCTTTCTTTTCTTCATTCTCAGTTTTTAACGGTTTGCTGAGTAGTTTTTTCATTAATAAGGACTGGAGTATGTGCTCAGCAGGTGATTAAAGCTAAGTTAACTATTCGGTTTATTCATTCAGTGTGCATTTACCAAATGAGTCCTATTTTTGTTACACACGAGGCTGGCATTCATGAATTACTTTCACCTTTTGTTAACTCAATAAACACTGAATTACAGTGTTAACCAATATCACATGCTAAAGTTAGTTAAAGGTGATGACTGACAAGTGGGGGCTTTCCTAAAGCCGCTAGTGCATAAGATGAAAGGATGTCTTCTGCTGTTTGATGTTAGAGATTTAAAACCAAAGTTTGAAGTGATTTACTTGAAACATTGTTTAAGACAATTTATTTCTGTTGTTATTATTTTTTATCCACTGTGCCGTCAAATCTGCATTCGCAGTGGTCATGGCGAGGATATCCTAAATTCAAAAGTGGCTGCATCATTGGCAGGATTTGCAACAACTAATATCCAGGTTCAATGACAGTGATCCAGCTTCAGCAGGTACTGTAATTGCAGATTATACCCTTCCTGGTTTCCTCTTTGTGTGAATAGTAAGTGTATGAAATCTTGAGTCAACATTTCCCTTTCTGTTGCATAAACAGTGCTGAAAGCTTAATGATCAGCTGGAGAAGAGGCGTAATGAGTAGTTGCTGCATTGTTCATTAAACACCGTGGTGCTTCTTTTCTTCACCATCATTTCATCTGTGCTTGCAGTTTGCATTTCCCTCTAGTCTGTCATTCTCCTAAAGCATCGGACACTCCCCTTGAGGTAATTGCCGTGACACACATAGAGCTTCTATCACACAACAATGGAAACGTCTCTCCTTCTCCTGGAGCTCACTTTATTGGAGAGAATGTACTTTTGAGGACTGCAAATCTGCAGAAAATGAGTCATACAGAGGGCCTGTCACAGACAGTGATTTTTTTTGGATGGATGTGGCCTTCTGTATAATCAAAGGATGTGTTGTTTTACCATGAACTGAGAGTAACATTTTAAGTAATTTGACATTTGATTCAGATTTGCCCCACTCCCAGATTTATTTTTGCTACAGTTGGTTTTGTATCTCTCTTCTCCCCCCCCCCCCTTTTCAACTTCCTCTGCCACTATTTCCCTTCTAGAATAGGATGCTCTTCTTCATGAACTAAAGATAAATTGCTGCAACATTGTATCCCATTCAGTATCTCATGAGCATATTGTGGAAATACAGTATTTGTAGTTTCCCTGTGTCAAGCCATAATTAATTGCTGAAACAATAGGAAGTTATACTAGATAAATGGATTACAAAAGAGAACTACTTATTATTATATCCAAAGCATCTAAATCTTGACATATTATGATATTGTGTTCCCTTTTATGCATGTATTAAAGATTAGGGATGTGTAAAGGAAAGGATTACTTTTGAAATCTCCTGGGGCTTGTTGTTTCAAAGTATAGATGAATGAAAGAATTTCGAGATGCATAGGGACTTAGCTTCTTCATGGTTTTCTTTAAAACTCATCTTCTTACTTTTTATCAAAGATCATCATCTGCTAATATGAATTAGTTGGGACAACACTTGGGATGTGTTAGGTATTAATATGTCATTTGAGGGGAAATAACTTTTTTATATAAATTGAAATAAATCCAGGATATGGGAAGAGACACAGACTACTTTTTTCCTTATCCAGTCTCCTTGTTTATAGAAGTACCATATGAAATTCTTGCAATGTGTTTAAATTATTTATGGCAGTATTTTTCAACCTATGAGTCATGACCCCCTTAGAGGTCAAATGACCCATGTACTGGGGTCACATACAACCATCTGAGAACAGAGATATTTCGATTACAATTTTAACAGTAACAGAATTACAATCACGAAGTATCATTGATAATAATTTTATGGTTGGGGTCATCACAAAGTAAGGAAATATACTAAAGGGTTACAGTATTAGAAAGGTTGAGAATCACTGGTTTATAGTCTTTTCTGCCTTAGTTTGTACTTGGATACTATATTAGCCAGGGTTCTAGAAAGGGGCAGAACTGATAGATCAAATATATTTATGCATGTTATGTTATATATTTTAAAGGATTTTTATTAAGTTGGCTTACTTAATATTGTGGGAATAGTTCAAAAGGTGGTTCAGTTCATTTTGCAAAAAGCTGAATCTAATATCATTAACACCAGTTAAGGAGCCATCACTAGCAGCAATAGGTTATATTAAATTAGTAGAGAAAGAAAATAGTTTTCTTTCTTCCATGTATTTTTTTTAAATTTACGCTGTTACTAGAAGGCACTGCCCACATTCAGTGTGGATTTTCCAACATCACAAAAGGTGAACAAGACAATTTCACAGAGATAGCCTCACATGTTATCCTAAAGGAAACAGTGCCCCAACCGAGGCTGCCCATTCAGGGAATTCTAAACTATGATAAGATATCATTTAAAAAAATCAATCACTCCTGCTGCCAGGACAATTTGATTAGCAAAGATAGAAAATAGAAAATAGAAGAAAGCAAAAATAAGAGATGAGATTAAACAAGTGTACGATGAAGAAATAGTCAAAGGAAGAATAGAACAAAGGAACAAGATATAAAAAGAAAATCAAAGCAAAAGCACAGGATCAGAAGTGTTCTATGGCCAGTAGACCCATATCCATATGTCCTATGGCCAATAGAAGCACATCCATATGTTTTATAGACAGTAGACCCACCTCCATATGTCCTATGGCCAGCATATCCACATCCATATGTCCTATGGCTAGTAGACACACGTCCATATATTCATGTCAAATGCTCTACTTTCATGTGCTTTTAAATTTCTCCACTGCATCTTTTCAATTTTAAGCAGGGTTTCATTTTGTCATGCAAGGTAGCCTTAAATACATGATCCTTCTGCCTCAGGCTCCACAAAACCAAAGTGAGTGACAAACATGTTGTGCCCCACTTTTTAAAAAAATTTTTCAATTTCCATATGAGATACGTTCAACTTAAGGGACATAACTGTTCTTTCTGTCATTGCATTTAGAACTTATAATATATTAGGAGTAGTTGTTTTGAAATGGCTTGATACAGTAGTCAAGATAATTGTCATATCCAAATGCAATGTAAAATATAAAATAAAGCTAGCTTTCTTTTTGCTTTAATTTGTTTCTATATATTAGTGTCTTCATTGTAGTTTA
This sequence comes from Arvicanthis niloticus, assembly GCF_011762505.2. Classification (NCBI taxonomy): domain Eukaryota; kingdom Metazoa; phylum Chordata; class Mammalia; order Rodentia; family Muridae; genus Arvicanthis; species Arvicanthis niloticus. The sequence goes on along the minus strand of NC_047660.1, from coordinate 91,216,090 downwards.
TGTAAGGATGAATATCCAAATAACTTAGATCATTAAAAGATTTAACATTTACCTATTTTTTTAAAACGTCTTCAACCACATACCCACACATAGTCTATTTTCTCCATTGTAGGCAAAGATAGTGATAGTCTTAAAAACAGAAATTTCATCATGTTACTTCTTCCTCACTCATCTAGTGGTTTCCTGTCATAATGGGAATAAAATGTAAATTTTGTCCACACCAGGAGTTCTTACTTGATGCATCTTCTGGCACAACCCCTAACTTCATCACTTGTACTCATGGATAGACATGTCTCCTTTCCATCAATTCTTAATAACAAAGTTAATGGTCTGCTGGGAATGCAAAAGTTGCTGTTGCAAGGCTTACCAGCCTCAGAAACTTTCTCCCCTCATTTACATCCCTGTTATAGCACCATCCCCTTTGAGGAGCTATCCTGAAGCCTCTGTAAACCATATACTTTCTTTGTTGTGTCTCTATGTATATTCTTAATGTACCCAGCTTGTTTCTTTTATGATGTTAGTGTGTATGTTTGTGTGTGTGTGTGTGTGTGTGTGTGTGTTTACTTCTCTCATTAAGATGGCAGCTCTCTGAAGAATAGTATGTTCAATGACACAGTGATTTGCATTGTGGTCTGTTTCAGCTCTGATGTCTGATCTTCTAAGTGGATATAGAGAGGTAAATTATACTCTCTCATGTTAAATTCTAAAAAATACAAACCAAACAAAATAAAAACAAAATAAAAGAGATGTGCTGAGAATCATTGGCATCCAAGGGAAAAAATGAAATGGAATATATAGTAGGAATAGTTTCATAAGCCTAGTTTGCTATTGATAGGAAGATAATTAAAGACTTTCACTCAGTACAAATTTACACAAAAGGAAGAGAAATCTTGATTTGGGATATATAAAAGAGAAAACTGAACATACAATGGAAAGCAAGCCAGTAAACAACATCCGTTCATGGTCCCTGCTTCAGTGCCTACTTCCAGATTTCTGCCTTGAGTTCCTATACCGATTCCTTCCGTAATGGACTGTTATATAAAAATTTAACATGGAGTAAACTGTTTTTCCCCAAATTGCTTTTGGGCAATGATTTATTATAGCAATAGAAAGCAAATCAAAACAACATGCAAGAATGAATGCCAGTGTACACTGATTTTACAGAATGAGTGGACATGAGGTTATAAGACAGACCTCTGTCAATTTTGGTTTATTGTAATAGGCCTAATAGGGTTGTTATTTTAGCTCTTTTCCAGGATGAGATTGGGGACTTGGCTTTTTATAGGCCAACCAGGAACTGTAGGATCAGGATAAACATCTACCTCCAAGATCCAAGCCAATGACTTGTATCCTCTCTAGGCAGCATTAGGTCAGTTTCAAAAGAAGTGCTGGAAAACAATCAAGGAAATAGTCTTTGGAAATTAATCAGTGTTGTGGCTGAAGAAATGGCTCACTCAGTTGATAAGACACTTGGTGTTTAAGCATGAGGACATGCATTCAGATTCTCAGCACCTACATAGCTGTCTCAGTGTGACAATGCAGTCCTGAAACCCAGTGTTGAAAGAGACAGTGAAATGAGCTTCCTTCCAGCTCTCTGGTCAGCTAGCTCAGCCCAAATGGTTACTCCAGGTTCATCGAAGATGTACTGTTTGAAAAACTAAGGTAAGAAAGAATAGAATGTGTGTGTGTGTGTGTGTGTGTGTGTGTGTGTGTGTGTGTGTGTGTGTGATGGTGCATGGACTCCTCTCTAAAGACTGACAAAATTACTAGAGTAAACATCCCTTAACAAACATGGAAATACTGTTTTTAGAGGAGCCTGTATTTTGAGTTTTGTCATTTGGGTCTTCTATCTTTTTGTAATCGACCTAAGAATTTATCAATTTTTTATACTATTAACACTAACTCAATTATTTTAATTTTTAATTATTAAAAAATCTTCTTATACTTCTGTAATAATTTTTAATATTTTTCATCCTACAAACATTGATTATTTTTATTCTTGGCCCACTTCCGTTAACATAAGTAGTTAGGTTATTGATGTAAGAAGAATCTGTTTCCCTCCTGTCTTTGTTTCTAAATAGTATCTCCTATGTAGTTCAGATTGGTCCTATATTCTGGAATTATAATCAGAATTTTTATTTAAAAAATTTTAAATAAAAATTTTTTATTTAAATTTTTGTCTATTTACCAGTTGCATGTAATTATTTATTGCATTAATACAATCTTTGATACATCCCAGTGGTTTTATTATGCTTTGTTTTCATGGAACTTTGTGTCCAGGCAGAAGCTATTTCTTGTGACTTCACTGACTCAATGATTGTTCAAGGATGTCTTAATTTCCATGTTCTTTAACTTTTTCCAGTTTTATTTGAGTTCTAGTTTCAATTCATTTTGATTGGAAGAGAGTATTTCTTGCATATTAAATTCTTTAGGGCATCTTTTCCAGTTTAACAGATGACCAATCTTGAAGAATGTTCTGTATATTCGCATTATGGTTCTGTTTTGTGGAGTATTCTCTGCAGGTCTATTAAGACCTCTACAGAGTGGCTTACAGCCTTGGCTTTCATGCTGACCTTCTGTACTCATGCATTGCCTTTTAAAGTGGATTGGCAGAAGCTATCCTCAGCACCTGGGCTTATGTCATTTACTCTATTTAGTTCTGCTTGTTTTCAAGGACGGTTTGAAAACGTAGTCCAAGCCTAGGTCTTAGATATATAGTAAAATTGTGGAGCATGAGTGTTAGGAAGTCAGCATCAAATGTTGAAAATATTAGTTGAGAATCAAATATATTTTAAGAAACTACAGCTTGGTTTGATGAGCTTCTCCCTTTATTGATGGAGGAATCTCATAAGTGCTCCCCTGTGTGTCTGTGATGTATGAGCTCTTACCTTCTCATTTATGAAGTTACAATAGACATATAATTCTTACCTTATTACATATTCTCCAAGAAGCACAGTAAAAATAAAATGGAGCTTTAAAAGTTTAAAATGATACTGCTGGGAATCCAAGATGAAGAAGATATACAATTCAAAATTACTTCCACCCATGTTGTTACACACCGTATTAACAGTATGCACCAGAGACAGTTCTATTTCTAGATTATAACATCTATTGAAAAAATATCTGGCTTCTCATTACCAGTGCTTTTAGAAATTGTCTCCTAAAACTGGTCTCTCTTCTAGCTTCTCACCAAAATGCTCCTGTAAACACTGAAAAAGATGAACCCCTCCACCCTGCACTCGACTTTAACTACATGTGACCAGGCAACTTACTTCATGTATTTGAGAAAGGATGGGTGTAAGGCCAGTGTCCTTGATTGAGAATAAGTGTGACTTATTCTTAGGACCTATGGAGTGAGTAGAGAAGATGTATTGTCCTAAACATGAAGGAAAGTGTCTGTCAGCCACCACACTATTTTGTCAACTGGTTCAAATGACAAGAGCACAAGTCTCCCCTTTCTATTACAGCAGAGGTACTGTGCTTTGAAGCTTTTAACTCTTCTTTACATGTGCTGAAAACTTGCATCCTATAAGGGAGCATGAGGTCCCCTAGGAAGGACTGGGGATACTGATGACCTAGGTCATCATGATGGCTGTAGTTTTCAAAGGATAGTTTCAGAGTGTAAGAACCCTTTATACATGTAGTTGTGCTGAGCGTGTCATACTCATATACCAAGAGCATTGGCAGACCAGGTAAAAACCAGCAACTCTTTCAGTCCAGCAAAGACGCAGAGGATGAACATTAGATAAGCTACCATATGAAACCTAGTGCACAAGGGGCAACAATGTATCATGGATCTAATATTCTTAGGAAAACATAATGATATGTCAGAGATGGACAAAACAAAATATTAGAAAGTTACACATACCCACAAGATGAATTTAAATGCACATCGTATAGCCTATTGAGAAATACATTATATCCCTTTCTGAAACAAATAAAAACATTTCATGCAAAGGTCCAGATTGTGGAAAACCAAAGCTCATAGGCCTCTATAGCTATGACATCAACAGATGTCTCTGAGACTCTTAATCCCAAATTATTCTCAGGAGATTCATCTTGGTTTGCTAGTTGTTCATACTGAGGAATGGACTCTATAATATCTGCCAACAGAACGGTTGTCAGTGTACACTGAGTTCTGTCAATTGTGCATGTCTAACACACTAAAACGAGTTAGGACAAAGGAGCTACCATTGTGATAGCAGGAAATTGTTAAGTCACATTAGAAAAGAAAATATCTAAATGAGAAATAAAAATGCAAGTAATAAAGGTGACCACGTGGGAAGAATAAAATCCAAAATAATTTAAATGAGTTGAAGCAACTTTAAGTGATAAGCACAAGTTCATAAATTTAATTAATATCTCTGACTGCAAGTGAACTATTTTTTTAATTAAAAGATACAGATTGGGTGAATTACTTTTTAAAACAAATCTTAACAAGATACTTCATTAATGAAATGCCTTCATTGGTAAAGATATGTGCAGCCTGAAAGTGAATGGAAGGACAAAAGATGTTTCAAGTAAATGGAATTCTACAAGTAGGGGTAACTATAATTATACTTGAAAAATAGACTTGAGCATAAAGTAGTTAAAAAAAACAGGTCAAAAATTTGCAATGATATATAATATAGAATGATCAACTTATCAGTTATTCAAGAAGATGAAATTAGTATTAACCTTTATATACCTAATGTCAGAAATCTGGTGTTATAAAACAAATATCATTAGATTTAAAGAGGCATATGTTTTAATACAGTAGTAATGCAGGATGTCAATACTCCATCACATATAAATAGATTATCCAGACAAAATCCTTAACAAACAGAAAAATCTGAACTACACTGCAGGCAAGGTCAACTGAATTTAGCAGACAATGATATAACATTCCAACTAACAACTACCTAATGTATTTATTTATTTTTGTCAGTGTTTACAATTACATCTATAGCAGGTCGCATCTTGGCAAAACAAGTTTTAATAATTAAAATATATGCAATGCTATCCTGTATCATTTCTTTTATCACTGGATTGAAGTTAAAAATCAACAGCGAGATACACTAAGCACTTTTGTAAAGCTATAGAAGCTGAATAGCACAGTGGGTTGCTAGGAAGTTAGAAGGAAAACTGTAGAAAAAAATCTTATTGAAACCTACAAAAATGGAAATACAACATTCTAAACCCAAAGGAATAGAGCAAAAGTGACAAATGGTGGAACATTTATAGAAATAAATACCTCCATCAAAAATATATTAAAGAGCTAAGATTCAACTCATGTTTAGAGAAATAAGCTAGCCTTCATATTAATACTAAAAAATAACAGACATTGGAATAAAAATAAGTCAAATTAGTCAAAGTTTCAATATGAATCATCAGTGAAACTAAAACATTAGTCTTGAAGTTGAAGCACCTTTAGAGGTGTGTGTGTGTGTGTGTGTGTGTGTGTCTGTGTGTGAGAGAGAGAGGGAGAGAGAGGAAGGAAGAGAAGGAGGGAGGAAGAGGGATAGTGAGAGAGGGAGGGATGGAGGGAAGTACGGAGGGAGGGAAAGACAGAGAGAGGGATAGAGAGAGGGAGGGATGGAGGGAAGTAGGGAGGGAGGGAAAGACAGAGAGAGGGATAGAGAGAGGGAGGGAGAGAGGGGGAGGGAGAGAGGGAGTTAGAGGGAGAGAGAGAAAGAGAGAGAGAGAGAGAGAGAGAGAGAGAGAGAGAGAGAGAGAGAGAGAGAGAGCAAAATAAAAATAACAGGTCAAAAAATGAGATGGCACATGAATTCAAAGGATCAATTGGGATCATTGTCCAAGGCACATGTTAACACACTGGAAATTCTAAGTCCTAGTCATGGTTCCTCAAACATATCTATACTCGATTGAGGAAGACCCCTTTAACAAATGGTGCTGAAAAACATGAATGTGTATACAGAGCTGACTGAAACTTGATCACTGTATCTCACCCTGTATAAAAATCAACTTAAATGGGTCAGAACACTTTAAGCAACACCTGAAACTTTGAAACTATACTATAGAAAATAATATCCAGGAAAATATTTCAAAATACTAGCACAGGCATTTTTTTAAACCACAGCATATTAATCAAAATAATATTTGACAAATAAGATTAGATCAAACTAAAGATCTCTCCACAGCAAATGAAATAATGAACCTAATAAAGAGACAACTCACACAACTGGAGAAAATAATTCTCAGCTACATGGCTGATGGCGGGTTAATATGCAGAACCCGCAAACAACTGAAGACTAGAGATGTAGGGCAGTGATTTCCTACCCTGCACAGGGCTGGAGTTTAGTAACTAGCACAACAAACTACCAGGTTAATCTAACATACAGATAAACAAAGAGACAAACAAAGAACAGAATGATACTAACAAAAAACAAAGGAAAAATTCTTAAAACCATTTTAAAATAATTAAATTGAATGTGGACAAATAGTACCAGGGAGTGCTACCCAAAAGAATAAATATAAATAACCAAAATAGCCAATAGCCTTCTGATGGTTAACACAAATGCTCACCATCATTTTTCACCAGAAAATGCCAATCAAGACACAAGAGGATCCAATCTCACCTCTTTTATAATGGATATTTTCAAAGCAAAACTTGGCAATAGTAAATAGTCTCTGACAGGAGTGTGAGACAGAAACAAACCTCTTATACCCTGTTGGTCTGAAGACAAATGATCACTGTGAAAAAACAGTATGGGTGTTCCTCAAAAAGCCTTAAATTCAACCAGCATATGATCTAGCTATTTGAGCTCTGGGCATGTGTCTAAAGGAAATGTACTCAACTTTAAAATGATACCAGCTTTGTTGTATTTATTGAAGCAATGTACATGATAGGTATGATATAGAATCAGCCTACATACCAACAAAATATGAGTGAATAAAGGAAATAGGGTCTATATACTCAAAATAGTACATTTCAACCATAAAGGAGCAAGAAACTCTGTTATTTGTAGCAAAATGTATGGAAATGGAGCATATCACATTAAGAATAATTAAGACATTTAGAGATAAATACTGCATGTTCTTCTCATATGGAAACCAGTTCATATTTGTGGATGATTTCAGAGATGACCTCTAACTAAAACATTACCAGTTACTGTTCTGTTCCCTGGAGAAAACAATGTCTGCTTTTAGCATTTCTTAGTTGTTCATAGTTCTTTACCTAAAGTGAGACCTTTTCCCCTACCATGTTACCATATCTGCCAGTATTATCATTGTTCAGTCTCAGTTAGATAGCCATGTTGATAAGAGTTCATGTTTGTAGCTTCCCTACCATTTTATGGAGACACAGTCTTACAAAAACTTTCTGTTCCTCTGTCTCTTACAATCTTATCACTCCAGAATACAAAGGTCATGTGTGTGTGTGTGTTATATCAATAAATATATTTATAAATATAAAAGTATAACATATATATCAACAGCACACACACACACACACAATGAAATAAAAGGAAAGCAATTATTTGAGAAAATAACTGGGTAGGACTACATTGGAGTGGTAGGAAGAAAGAAAAGAAAGGGAGAAATTATATAATTATATGATTAAGGAATTGTGAAAAATTAAAAAATATTGACAGAAATCATTTAATCCAAAAGTAGGATTATTACATGGTTCGGGAATGAGGGGACAAGGGTAGATATAAATAATCAGTGTTCAACATGTAGAAATATCACAGCCAAGTTTCATTCTACAACTGATAATCTATTCATGATAAAGAAGATCATATTAAATTTGGCTTTTTGTAAAAAGGCTTAAATACAGTTAAGGGCTACAAATTGAGTAATATCAATATAAATTGAAGGAAATACTGTTGGAAATTGTTGAACTTAAAGATGAAAAATCTAGTTTTAAACATAATGACTAGTGTAGGTTATATGGGGGGGGGGTCAAAGGAAGAAAAAATAAAACAACCATTACTGTGGCTCATCTTTCAGTGTCAGAATCAGAAGATATAATTTTATTTTGAACTTTCATAAATGAAAAGAAAAAGGAGATGTTTTGAGAGCCAGAGGGAATCAATTTGAATAGTAGAAGAAATCCAACTCATGTGCATTTTTTCCTGGGTCACAAATGGAAGTTATTCCTTCGATTAAGACAACCCTGGTATCTTTTCTATAATTATACCCTTGTGGTTAAGTTAGGGAAAAGCTGGAAGAAGCTGAGGAGGAGGGCAACCCTATAGGAAGACTAGCAGTCTCAATGAACTTGGACTCCAGAGATCTCTCAGACACTGAGCTACCACTCTAACACACAATGGAAGACTGCCTAGTCTGGCCTCAGTGAGAGAAAATGGACTTCATCTTCAAGAGACTTGAGGCCCCAGGGAGTGGGGATGTTTGGCAGGGTGGTTCTAGTGGAGGGTGGGGACATCCTCTTGAAGAAGAGAGAAGGTATAAGATGAGGAAAGGAGGGACAGCCAGGAGGTGGATTACAACTGGACTGTAAATAAAGAAAATTTAAAAAAAGAAAAAACAAAAAGAAGGCAGAGGCAGGATGTTTTATCAATAGTCAAGAAAGTAGCAGTTTTATTAAGACCCTCAGAGACTATGGTTCTTTTTCTTTCTTAAAATGAACCAATTTTGTTGATTTCTTTACCTAGGACTTCCAGGTTCCATATTTGTGAGATACCATATTTCTGTGGTTATGCCACTCAAGTTGTAGTACTATTTTATGACTATCCTTATTGATTTGGTTAGGGTGCTTTAAAGGAACAGAATTTATAGAAATATATATATAAAATTTGTATATTATATGTATATGCATATTATATAAATATTTTATACATATATGTATATAAAGGGATTTAGTAGAATGTCTTACAGGCTGTGGTCTAGCTAGTCCAACAGTGGTTGTCTACAAATGGAAGGTTCAAGAATGCAGTTGTCCAGTTACTCAGTATATAAGGCTAGATATCTCAGGTGATCTTTAATATATGCCAGATCCAAAAAATGAGGGCTCTAAAGCTAGTGAAGAAATGTTTCTTGTTAATTCAGTCAAGAAAAAGCTGGGAGAAAAATGGCTTCCTTTTTCCCTGTCATTTATATAGGCTGTCAGTGAAGGTGTGGTCCAGATTAAAGGTGGATATTCCCACCTCAATAGATTCATATTAAAAGTGGGTCTTTCCACTTCAAATAACTTAAGTAAGGAATAAAATCCCTCACAGATGTGTCAAGTTCTTTGCGTTTTAATTATTTCTACATGCAATCAAGATGACAACCAAGAATAGCTATCATACATGCATCTATTAAGGTCTAAGAAGATATGCCTTAACTATGATATTCTCAAGAGTTACAGAATAAAGATTAGAAAAATCAGCTCATGGATAAGATACACAAGGATGCTCCAAGGAGGAGTTTCATGTTTTCCTTCCCCCATGCTTCATTGCTTCATCTTCCCATAGTATGGACAGTATGGCATCAGTCCAGTGTGTTTAACAACATGAATGGCAAACTGCCATTGTGGACAAAGAATAACCCAATCTTTCTAATATGCAGAATTTTTCCTGAGGCAACATCACAAAGGATTAACTGGCCACATGGACTCTTCTGAGGAGGTTGAACTATTGGCACAGGACTACTCTAACCTAAAAGCAATTGTTAGATTTTCCAAAATCCTCTGATAAAAATAGACACTCCAGTCAGGTATGACATTCAATAGACCTTTCTTCTCATAACCAAACTGTAAAAATTAATAAAGTCTCTACTGCACTTGCAGGAAGTCTGCTGGAGTTAGAGTCACTTAAGTCTACAGTGGTGTCATCCTGGAAGCCATGTGTGAGGCTCTGGTCACTTACTATCTTGCTCAGGAGTTATGAGGTATTTTTCCTACAGGTTATACTGCTGCACTGGCTTGCTGATACTCACTGTGTGATATATTTAGAAGTTTAGAGATGTTTCAGAAGGGAAGTGATGGCTTAGAGATGTGTATCTCTGAACTATTTATATAACATCCTCTTCTGTATTTGGCAGAAGAACGATATGGCACAATTTGAATACAGTGAGAGGATGTGACAATGCTCATGTTCAGTCCAGGAGTATTTATTATATGTCAGTATCTCTGTCTCTAGGTCACTAAGAGGAAGAATTGGTATTTTGTTGCCTTTATGGAAATATTCAGAACATTGAAGTCATTGGTCCTCCTGTGAAAAGAATGTCCATAAAAATGGAAATCACTATTGCAGGAAATATTGCTTCCCAATTTCCTACAAATGTCTCTGATAGTTCCACTTAGCCCTGTCAGTCAGGAAGTTTGGTTTTTAATCAAACTACATGGAACCTATGGAGGGCAGCCTTGAAGTCCACAACTTCACTGTATTTCTAGGACACTTATAAGCTAGACAGAAGCAGTTTTGGGTGCTTATGAATTTCTTAGAGAGCTTTTTCTACTAATTAATTTATTTATTCACTTTGCATCCAGATGACATCCTCTCCCTCTATTCCCAGTCCTCCCCTCACACAGGCCCTCCCCTTCTCCATCTTCCTTTCCTCTGAGAAGGGACCCTCAGGTACCAACCTCTCCTGGCACATCAAGGCCAGAAAGGGCAGTCCAGTTAGGAGAACAGGATCCACAGGCAGGCAACAGATTCAGGCACAGCCCCTCTTCCAGCTGCTTAAAGACTCACATGATGACCAAGATGTGCGTCTGCTACATATGTTTAGGGGTTCTAGGTCCAGCTCACATGTACTCTTTGGTTGGTGAGAAAATTTTAATGTGTTGGGTTTCTCCAAACTCCTGGGAACCATTCAGGCCATTTCTAGCCTGGCTGGGCTGCATGCTTTTTATTTGATTTGGTGACTACCTTTCTTTTCTTACCCTTATCATACTGTCCACTAGTATGCAGGTTATAATACTTGTCATTAATCATATGTGGGATCAAATAGAGACAACTAAAATATATTTGGTGAAGGGGTAAATTTACGTCAAATACTTTAGTATGTGAGAAACACTCATATGGCCTTTTATTCACAGTGACATTATTAGCTCTGTAATTCTACAGGTGGAAGAAACCCAGGCTCTAAGAGTTAATGAAAAGTACCCCAAGACAAATAGGTTTCTACAGTGAAGAGTGAGATCCACTTGAACTCAGTCGGAGTTCTTCCTGCTCCTTCCTCTGACAGACTGCTCCTGTCTATGCCTCAGCTCATTTGTAGGCTGATCAGAACGCATCAAACTAGACAGAGATCATTGCACAGCAAAGTAACTGCCGCCTTCAGCCCAACAGTGCGTATTTATATGGCTCATCACTTGCTCAGCATTTCTGTTTTATCTGAAAAGTATTTCATTTCATTCACTCACATGTTCATGGTAAATAAAATGGCAAGAGACCGTTATTAAATTGTGGTCTTTGCCACCTTCCCACACAACCATAAAAGAAAATGCTCTATAGAGTGCATGAGTCATTCAAACATCAGTCTTTATTTTTTCCCCACATTTCCCTGATTTGTGTAAGCTTTTATTTGAACACATATCATTACTGAGTTTAGCCACAAACTGATAACCTCTGTGTTGGAAATTTTAAAAATTGTAATCTTGCCCTTGGAAACGATAAACAGCTGACAAACGCTGTCGAGTGAGATGCTACTGCTAATTGCAACACACAGAACAATTGGATATTGAAATGGATCATTGGAAGGTTACAGAACAGTCAGAATATTAATATTTATCATGTTTCTATAGCTATTCATTTCCAGACAGTCATGTGGCTACAGAAATTTTATTGTTAGCCAGGCCAGATCTCCATCAGCAGAGATACATTAGCATTCAAGCTTGCCATTCTTAGGAAGGACCAGGGAACCTCTCTCCTCTCTTGGGATTGCCTTTCCCAGGCAGGGCCAAGGAAGCTTCATCATCTACATGGCACTCATCTGTGTACATCCTTATAAAATAAGATAGTTCCTTGTTTATGGTGATGCCTCAGATTTGAAATATAAAATTAAAAGTTAATTGGATGGTACCAGGTTGAAAGTTTAAAATTAATTTGTGAATTTAGTGTTTTCTATCATGGAGACCACATCACGTGGGCACTCAATCCTACCGGTGCCCCCAGGTACATGGTTCCCACACTGTGCACTGAGGCATTCCAACATTACAAAAGGAAGAAGCACAGAATAGCATTGTTTTTCTTTATTCCAGATGCTTCTTTGAGTGCTAAGCAGGCTCCCTAGTAGTGCAATACAAACAAATTCCATAAGTTTTAATTTACACATGATTTTTTTGGCACCCGTGTCATTTACTATGCCGTAATCGAGTTGGTTTGATTGATTAACCAGACTTTCTCTGTTCTTTTATTTTGTGCTTGTAACTGGGGCTAAGAGCTTCTATTTTTCTTTTATGTTTTAATGCTATACGTAGAGCTAGGAGTGGGTGGAAGAAGACAGACAGGTCTCTTCTTATGTGAGGATTTTTCAGGTCACTGTTGACCTAAATTTTAGTTTGAGTCCAAAAAAGTCACTGCAGCTGAAATTCCAAGTGTCCTGAGCAAATATTTGGTACAAATCGTGATGTCAGGTGGTTGTCAGAGCTATTTGCCACTATTGTGTTTTCTGCAGCAGCCAGAGCAAGCTAGGCCTCTCCAGTTTTCATGTGCTTCCCAACGCCCTCTTTTGGTCTGGTTGTAGTATTTATGGAGTGGCATTTATTTTCTTTCTTTTTTTTAAAATTGTACTGGCAGAGCATTCTTTCCAACACTGTTCCCTTCATGCCAATACCAGGAAGTAAGGTCTGCAAGCCTTTGTCTAATGAGATGTTTACAACACAGCTAAATGAAGGAGATCTCCATTCTTAGAGACCTACTCTGGTAGATTTCTGTGACACAGTATCTGAGATATACAGAGGAAAGTTTTATTTTGAGTCATGGTTGCAGTTTATGATTGCCTGGCCCTGTTGTTCCTGGGTATGAGTAAGGACAAAATGTAGAGGTGGGAAATAATGGTGGAGCAAAGCTGTTCACCTCACTGTACACTGATGAGAAGAGGCTGAGTACCCTCGCAAAGAGCATGACAGCAGTGACCTAAATTTTCTCTGCTAAATCTTATCTCCAAAAGGTTCCACCATCTCCCAAGAGTGTGCAGACTGGTAGCTTTCAATCTGAGTCTTTGGGGAGAACATTTAGGATGTGAATCATATTAGCATAGCTTTGCAGCTATGTGTCATTTCTCTGGGGTGTGATGCTAGAAGGGAACTCAGAGTTGCTCTTCCCAGACCCAGAGGAGGCATTTCTTTGCTTGTCAGTGTTTCCTATATTTCTCATTGGCTGTTGCCTTGGATCTAGTAAAAAGCTGACAGTAGGGGCATCTCCTGTGCTAACCCTGTCTTTTAGTCTTGAAATTGCTGTCTTTTCCTTTATCTCCCGGGACCTCAACAGGACTCAGCCTGTATCCTCCTGCATAGCCTGTGCAGTCATAGTTCCAGTCAGTCACTTTGATGTTCTTTGCTGTATTACCAAGTCTGTGTCTTTTCCTTTGTTGATTTATAACTCAAGAAAAATGGGAGATTGATCAAATGTCAAATAACAGAGCATTTAAATGGTGACACCACGTCCATTACCCTGCTTCTTAGAATGAGAGTCAGTAACTTTCAAATATTATGACATAGCTTCTAAGGAAACATAAAAGGAAGTAGTTTCATTATGCTCCACTGGTCATGAAGCTCCCAGAGAAAACCATATTCTCAGAGGTTTTGTTATTCTCTTGTATCATCAGAATTTAAATTTCTTTGATGTTTAAAAATAAAAGAATATTTCCAAATTATTTTAAAAATATATGGGTTAATTATTTTATTGTTTAACTCATATAATTTTAGTATTATTGTAGAGCTATATGGTGCTTTGTAGTTTCTTTAAACTGTATATTTGGGAAGTAGGAAATGTTGACCTATATAAGGAATTGTGTAAGAAAGACTTTCAATGGCTTCTAAACATCAGGGAATTTAGGAATGTCTGACATTGATAGCTTTTCTTTCTCTTTTCCATCTTTTAAAATAATGAGGCCCAGAGAATGTTGTTATTTCTGTTTATTTAAATATTGTGAAAATATGTAGCATAGAGGAGTTTGAGTAAATATTCAGTGAGAACAATGTGGCATTGGAGAGCTGGTCTGCTTAGAGTTAATGGAGGCCACAGCCCTGCTCTGTGTGAGCACTGATGACAGCTTAGGTGTCCTTCCTGTGCCAGTTCCTATGGCCTTTCCTCTCTTGGACTACTGAGCCTTTGGAGTACTAGTAACCAACATATTCATATTTTTTGTTTAAATTTTACTCATATATTATGTAATATAAGTGTTTTCTTCCACTGATTATGTACATGTGTACTTATGATATGTATTTTCAAACACATTATCCAGAAGTTTGAGGAAAGTTCTACCAAGTTTATTAGAAGAAATAATATTAAAATAAGTTGAATTTAAATTCTTTCTTTTTTTTTCTTACACACATATGTGCATGTGTGTACACACACAGGCATGCACACACACTCACATATGTGGAATGTGCACACACGTGAGTGTACACACAGAGAATTTATTGAAATCACCACAGACTAAAGTACTGAGAAGCCAATTGCTTCTGGGCACAGTCCTGATTTCTGTTCCTTGTCTCTAACACAGCTTTTCTTCTAGGTGACCTGATCAGATTCATGGCTTTAATATTCCCTCCATGCTGATGATACCAAAATGTGTTTCTCTGGCTCTCTCTTCTCCAATAAACTGCAGCCTCATTTATCCAACTGCTCACTCAGTGTCTCCAGTTATATGTGTAATAAGCTCCTTAAGCTTTATATATTTAGAACAGAATTCCCAGCTCCTGCCTAGAAAAATAGGATCATTACTCAGTGTTCCTCATCTGAAGTAAAACCTACCCTTTTATCCAGTGCTTAAGTGTGCCTTTTTCTAAATATCTAGAAAGAAATTTTCATACACATACGTTTTACTTGCAACACCTGATTGACAATCATGTCACGAGAAAATGTTTTATATTTTGTCTGCTTAAATCTTAGTAGTGGCTCAGTATAGTGGATATGATGGGTGGTGACTTATGTATCTAAGAGAAAACTAACAGCCCCACCTTGATTGCTATATATGTGGAAGCTTGCTTGGGGTTCAACTATTCTCCATGATGACTCAGTCAGGATGGGCCATGTAGACAGGCTGACTTGTAAAAGTGAAGACGTCTCCCACTCAAGACAACATCAGTACTTTCTAGTCATTTATTTCATTAGGTTTTGAATGGTCCAGCATATGATATAGACACACTAGGGTAGATGGAACCCTGAGACATGTGTAAGGCTATGATTTGTCACATAGCCAACTTGACTTGCATTATCTATTTCTGAAGACCTGTCATTCATTGGCACTCATATTAGTAAACTTGATACTAATTTAGGAAGTGTAGCCTACTTGATGATGACTACTTCCTGTCTCTACCACAGCTGTCTGTGAGCCCTAGCATTGCTGACTGTATGGAATAAATCTTCTGATTGTCCTATCCTTGCCCCACTACAGAGACTATTTTGATCCTTTAGAGACATGGACAAGATCCATTGTTATTTTTCTTAAAAATTCCACTTCTGTCACATTTAATGTACATGAAAAAGCTTATTTTCTCCATCAGGCTGTACATTGAATGGTGTTGGTCATTTTTTCTGAATTCTTGGCTTTCATCCTCCAGACATACAGTGGCCAAGCTAATACAACTTTTTTCAAACATTCACTTTTGAGCCAGAGGCAGTTCAGCAACAGAAAATAGACCTGTCTTTCATAATTGCAGGGCTGTCCCTATTGTATGATATTTGGCCCACTTCATCCCCTGGCCATATTTTTCTTAACAATGATGTACTTCTTGGGTAAGCTTATTAGAAATAAGTGAGCTGCCATCACTCTCTGTTCTTAAAAGATACCAAAGCCCTTGATGTTTCAAAGAATGTCAAGGAAGAAGGAACTTAAGCCCTTGACCTACAACACAGAAGAGGGATGTCCATCAAATAGAACCCATTTAAGTGATTTTTAAGGTTACAGTAACCTCTTATTCATGCTCTGGTTTACTGTGGTTGTTTAATTTACTCATGACTAACTGTGATCCAAGATGTGGAATCTTCCTGAACTAATTTGGAAATATTAAAATGTTAAATAACATTTTCCTCTTTCTTTTTTCCTTCCTTCCTTCCTTCTTTCTTTCTTTCTTTCTTTCTTTCTTTCTTTCTTTCTTTCTTTCTGCCTTCCTTCCTTCCTTCCTTCCTTCCTTCCTTCCTTCCTTCCTTCCTTTCTTCCTTTCTTATTATATCTATCTATCTATCTATCTATCTATCTATCTATCTATCTATCATCTATCTATCTATCTATCTATCTATCTATCTATCTATCTATCTCTATCATCTATCTATTTATTTTGAAATAGAATCTTTCTACATGACCTGGGCTATCCTGGTACTTACTATGTATACTAGGCTGCCCTCACATTCACAGAGATCTACTTGCCTTGCCTTTCATGTGCTAAGGACAAGAGTGTGCAACACAATGTCCAGCCCCTTTACAAATGTTCTTAAGCCTCCACTTGTTTCCAGACTGTTTCTCATCAGTGTAAGAGGACTAATGTATAACTTGTACCACACTACTAAACTGTTTGATTTATTCCTTGCAGCAGCTGTTATTTCTCTGTCTCATACAATGCAATTTCTCCTCAAAGCATTTGTTCTTACTGTTCTTTCTGCCTGGTACTCTTTTTTCTCTTTTGTTATTAGGGGCCTACTTCTGTTTCATATGGTCAACAGCCCTTCTCTTTATAGACCTACATTTACAATGATTATTTCTCTGGTTAATTATTTTGTAGTTCATATAATTATTTGAGATATTACTTATGTGTCTTGTTAGATAAATAAAGATATAAACACAGTAAGCTCAATGTATATGTGACCTACCAGTTTTTCTACTTACTATACTTATGAGTAAGTATTCACTAACAAAATAATGGGTTTCATTATATCTTTCTATATTCATGCATAAATATACTTTCATCTTCATATTTCTCTTTCTGCTCTTTCAACTTAAATATCAAGGTAATATCTAACATCAACAATGTTCACAATGTCTCTTAAATTAGTATATTTAAAGAAGCTATATTAAGTAGGCTGAGAAGAGAAATAGAGTTGTAAATTCATCTTTCATAATTAAGTTAGTACTAGTGGGTGAATCATTCAACTTGAACTGTCTTATGGATATATATATCCATAAGGCGGGATGGAATAAGGGGTTCTGGAGCAGGAGGGGGGAGAAGTGGGGTAAGGAGATAACATCTGAAATGTAAATAAAATATCCAAAATTAAAAAAAAAAAGAATGGGTCAGTCAAAACGTCTGAAGACAAAGAAAGACAAAGCTATCGAGTGACTGTGTTTTCCACTGACCACAGAGTGGGTTGTTCTATACACTCTCTCTGGCATTTGTTTGATGAAGAGAATGGAAATGGTATTTAGAAGGAAGCTTGAATTGCTTGTATCACAGTGCAACAGTGATAAAACTAGCCTATTATATTAACACTATGCAATTGACTGAACTATGAACCACACCCAAGCCCATTAGAAGCATACCCAGAAAGCATCCTCTCAGTTAGTGGTCTCAAATGCATTTAATTGAGTGTTCATGAATCTGAGAGCCTCTGCAGAAACACTTTCTCTCAGATTGGCATTTTCTGGGTTGTTTACCAATGATCATTTTTATGTTTTTGCAAATTGTACATCCAATAATACTCTTCCTTCTCCTTTACGTCGTGTTTTGCACACTGTTTTAAAAAACTTTATTGTATTTCTTCCTATGATATTATTTGTTAACTACACATTTATAAGTAAATTACATTCAAATGTAATCTCTAGACTATTAATATATTTATATTTCTTTCTTTTTATTTTTTGAGATTGTAGTATATGCCAATGATGTTTTGTTTTCTTTCTTTGTCTGTTTTTCTTCCTCTCTCCTGCTTCCATCTTGTCTTTCTTTCTATTCCTTGAACTCACTGCAACTACCCTGAATACAGACATGAATCACTATTCCTAGTACTATTATATATAAACTACATTTTAAAAACAAATTCAGACTGACAGAAGTTTTATAAATTTGGACATTGTATTTTTTACCCCGTGCCAGATGATTCTTCAGTTTTCACCTTTTAGATTGTGATTTTGCATAACTTTTCCAATCACTATTATAAACAGCTGACAATAATGTCTTTTTTTATGAAAAAAGTAATCCTGCTTATATAACTTAAGCTATGTAAACTTAGCATGCATATAAGGTAGATGTGTGTGCAATATAATACATAAATAAAAACTTACTCAATTTTTTCCAAATCAATACCTAATTTTCTCATCACTATCTTCTTATCACTCCATTATTTTCTCAATGATTTAGAACTTTAACTTTAATATAGCAAATTAGTATGTATGCCAGAATTTGTTTTTAGATCTGGTTAGTTTCATTCATTTCTCTGCTTTTTTAAATAGCCATATTGCCCTGTGTTAACTACTGGAACTTTTCTGTAGATTCTGTGATGTAATTGGGCTACTTCTTCTCAGTATGAACATTTTTCACATTGTTCATTTAATATTTTTTTTATTATGAGACTAAACTCAGACTGAACTAGCTGGATGAATGAAAGTAGTTCTATTGCTCTCCAGAGTAGGGTGATCATGGAAATGGTGGCTATTCTTGCCTAAAACCTCATGTAATTGTACAGACAAAACACATTTTCATGGCTATTCTTTATCTAATGTATATATTAATCTCCAAAGAGCCTCTGAAAATAAAAATATTAAAAAAAAACATTTGTTTCCTCTCAACCTTGCCTTTTATGTGACACATTATAATCTACTACATTTGTACCTTTTTCCAATTTACTTTCAAAAGAGGTCTATCCCATATTTTCTATAATGATGTTTATCTTAGAATCAAAATAAATAAGCTTGAAGAGGAGAAATGATTAATATAAACTTATAGAAAAGGTTAGTAGCCACAGTGGAACTAGAGTCTGTCTATTCAATCTAGTTCAGAGACTCAGTAGACTATCTGTGACTAGTTCACCTGGGACTACACAGAAAGGGATGTGTAAGTCTTGTTTCATATTTCTCTGAAGCCAGGACTTTCCTTTCCTATTGTACCTGGTATGCCCTGTGACAGTTTTCTTCAGTAGAGATGGTTACCAGAGATTCATGCCTAATATATTACCTAATCTTTGTGTCCTAAGATGTGAGCATCTCTTTTTTGTGTGGCATGCTTAGCAGAGACTCAATTTGTTCCATAGTTGTCCTCTTTCAAACTCTTCTGCTTTGCATGACCAATCCTTGGCATACAAAATTAGTATTTTTTTTTCTGGGGATGTTGGCAAAGTTACAGGGATTTCACCACTGGCTAAAGTGCTCCTTCTATGTGCTCACTGGTGTTTTCCTTAATGGACTATAATTTCAACTCCTTCAGCACTCTTTGCAGAATGCTGTAATGAAGGAGGTGTGACGTGGGTTTGGAAATGTGGTGGTAAATTATCCATCTATGAATTAACATGTATAATTTAAACACACTTCATGAATAATGATGATTTTCAAGTTTGACTTTATCATCTAAGTGAAAGGTAAGGTCTCTTATTTCCCACTCTGTACATTTTATATAATAAAGATTAAAAATGTATGCTCTGGTTTTGTGGAAACAGTTTTACAGCTTATGATAAATATTTCTGGGAAGTCCATTCTTTACAATCACGTAGCACAAGGAGATGATGACATTGATTAGTTCTGAGATAACATCATCCCTATACTCCCCAAGACACTAACACTGAGCTTTGGCATAAGAAAAGTGTTCCCTGAATGTATAAATTAATGAGCTTGTACTGCTACTGCACACTCCACCCTTACCTCAATTTGCTTTACTGAGGTATTGATTTCTTAAGCCAAGTCATATACATTTTAGAAAACAATATTGACACATCATATATCCTCTGCAATGGCATTTTGCCAGTGGCAGGATTCAGGGCAGGAAGCATTAGGGAAACAGCCTTAATCTTGTCTGTTTCAGGTCAGCTGTTCTTTGTTTTCTTTATCTTAACATTAGTAGAGACCTTCTGGGTTAGTAGGAGTTTATTTTGAATGAAGCTGCACCCCAACCCCTGTTGTAGAGTTAGCTCTGGGAAGAAAACATAAGCTCATTTAATATTTGTTCTAAGTTACTGCTTGAGAAAGATGCTGTTTACAGAATGCGACATATTCTGGTAAAGGGTTGTGCAAATTACAATCCATGCATCATTACCTTGAACTTCTTAAGGAATATCAAAATATAACTGCAGTAAGCCAACAGTCCTGGAGACAGGACTTTCATCATATGTTTGATTAAAAAGTCCTCCACGTGATTCAAAAGAATACCCAAGTCTTGGAACACCAACTCTGCCAGGCAAAATCAAGGAACTTTTGAATAGAAAGTCCTCAGTCAGAAATTTTAGCTCTGTATATTTTGTGTGACTTCAGCTAAGTTAAATTTAAGAAAGCTGAGCCTTGATTTCCTTTTTTTATGAGTTGTAGACATCAATATCTTCATTCTGTCAAATGAGCTATAAAAATTTTCATTAGGACTGCCAGGAGAAAGCAGCCCTCAGCATGCTGTGCAGTGCTGGGTTTTTTTGTAGCTACCACTATGGCATGCGATCTGAAATAGAAATTATAATCTACAATATGATAGTTGTGTTATACATTCTACATACCAATCTATAAACTTGTTATATTCATGGAAAGATATGTAACTTATTCATATTTTAGTTTAAAATCCATGTTGGAAATGTGTGTCATTATCTTCATAAAGATTTGTTCTTATCTTTGGGGGTCATGGATAATGGCCATAGGAGTCAAGTTTTTTCACATTCTCAGTTGCTGTATAATACTCTACCTCACAATTTAGTAGTTTTACAACCTTTGAGACATTGCCTCAAATATATTGGTAGGTACAAAAATCTGTGGATGGCCAAGATCATTAAATAAAATAGAAAGTATTTGCATATAGCCAAACTTCATCCTGGCTTCTACTTAATAATATCTTAGAATACATAATAGAATATAAATTCTATGTATAGTTGATACACTGATTTATTTAGTAAATATAGAGAATACCACTGAGAAACAAAAGTCTCTGTATGTTCAGTGCTAAAATAGTTTATAGGTAATATTTTTGATGTTATATTGGGTGCATCCATGGATGTGGAGTGATGACTATTTTATTTAATTATGAGCTTGAAAATCAGAAATTTTGGGAGAGCTAAGACAGGGATTAATTTTTCGTCAGGGTCTCCTTAGCATTTCTTAGGCTCTCCTCAGTTATGGCTACTTCAGCCGAATGTCCAGCCTTGGTGGTGTTCCTGGCCTGGTTCTCCAGAAAGTACTTCATTTCCAAAGACTTGGTTTAAAATGCTCAGCATTCTGTCCTGGGCAAGGCATACTTCTTGCTCTGTTCATGGATTTTGAAAAGTAGGAAGTGAGAGCTGTCATGCCAGCTAAAGACTTATCTGGAATTGGCACACTATCCCCTCTGGATAGAGGCAGCCCCAGGCCCATCCGGATGCCATGGTGAGAAGAAGCATTTTCCACATGTTTATGAGTGAGTCACAGTGCAAAAGAATGTGTGGAATGGAAGATTCTCTTCTTCCCATTTTTGGAAAATATAGTCAGCTCCAGTGGAGTCCTCCAAGACACATAGACTGTTCTTAATAAATATGAAACTATTAACAAAACTACTATTATAAATATTAGCTCTTAAGAGTAAACATTGTTCTATACATTTTATGTTTTCCAGATTCTCCACTTTGGACCTTAGATTTAAGAATCAAGTCAGTTGAGTCTCTGTTTCAAGAACTAACTGTCATTGCTCCATCCATCAAGTCCTGGCATGTACTTTGTTTTACAACAGGGAACACAGATCTACATTTGTAGTTCAGTACTAAGGTCTGAACTGTTGATGTGAAAGTATGTTCAGGCCCTAGGCATGTGACCTTACATCTCTGTGATAGACCTGCAAAAGTTATTGCTGAAAGAAGTAACATTTCCATTAGCCTATTGTGTTACTCACATGGTGACAAATCTGATGCTTGTTCTCCTTGCAATCCAGGAAGAATTACTTGTGCATCTATGTTTTCATTAGGTTATTATATTATAGTTTCTCTCTGGTCAATTTTATTTTAAGCAAGAAATAAGAGAGCACAATGTTTTTAAATTTCTTTATATAATTACTTATTTTATTTATTTACATCCCAAATGTTGAGCCCCTCTCCTGGTTCACCCTGGCAGAGTTCCCCTCTCCATTCTCCATCACTTCACCTCTGAGAGGGTACTTCAACTATCCCCCCACCCTGAGGCATCAAGTCTCTACTGGATTAGGTGCATCTTCTTCCACTGTGGACAGACAAGGAAGTCCTCTGCTACATATGTGCCAGGGGCCTCAGAACAAGCTGTGTATGCTCTTTGGTTGGTGGCTCAATCTCTGGAAGCTCCCAGTGGTCTTCTGTTGACACTGTTGGTCTTCCTATAGAGTTACCATCTTCAGTTCTTTCAATCCTTCCCCTAACTCTTCCATAGAGGGCCCCATGCTCTGTCCAATAATTGGCTGTCGGTATGTGCATCTCTGTCTCAGTCAGATGCTGAGTAGAGCTTCTCAGGCTAGAACATCTCAGACATGTTGGGCTCCTGTCTGCAAGCACAACATGGCATCAGTAATAGTGTCAGGGATTGATGCCCCCCCATGTTATAGAACCTAAGTTGGGTCCATCACTGTTTAGCCATTCGTTCAGTCTCTGTTCCATTTTTGTTCTTGCATTTCTTTTAGACAGGAGCAATTTTGGGTTGAAAGTATTGTAGGTGGGGTGGTGTCCATATCCCTCCATTAGGGGTCTTCTCTGACTATGGGAGGTGGTTTTCTCAGGGTCCCATATCCCCACTGTTGGGCATTTCCATTAAAGTCACCCACATTGAGTCCTGGCAGCCTCCCCCAGCCCAAGGTCTCTAGTAATTAATCCTGTTAATCTACAAGTTTTCTTGATCTCAAATCTTCTCCCAGATAGGCAGTCTTACCAAGTTTGTGTGTAGCCTTCTAGACCTGTCCTTGCATCAGTTCATGCACAAATGCTTCTATTGGATTTAACTTAAAAAGATTCTGTATATTGTGTTTCAATTTGTTTTATTCACTTAATCACACTGTAAAAAGACTGTATGTATATCATCTCTACATTTCTTTTTTTAGAAAAGTAATAGCTGCCTAGAATTAATTCCACTGTATGATTACAAAATAGTGAATATGAGCATGGCTTCATGGATAGATCCTGACATTGATTCTAATCTTTTACTAATGACCACAATGTCCACATACATATTTCTCACACATGCCTTTGAGCTTCCAGATGATTTTGTGATTATGTATTATAGGTGCAATTACAGATAAAAGGGTGTGTATACCATTGTGAAGACCAGATTGCCTTCTGGAATGAGTCATCTGCAGACATGGCACACACCATAGAACCTCACCTCAATATTCTGGGTATTACTTATGTTAGTCTTAGCTTTTTAGCCAGTGTATCCCTATGAAGTTCAGGCTGCCCTTAAACTTGAGAGTCTTCTGAGAGCTCAAATTATAGCCATAGGTATAGCTTCAAGTACAGTGGATATTTTTCTTTGTGTAGCTAATCTCTTTTAAAGTTTTGTGTATTTGATTAATAAAATAGAAATAACCACTTATCTTTTCTATTTCCCTGCTTATTCTTGATGTCTATATTTTTTATGCTTATTGAATATTAATTTTATTTTAGTACTTATCTAAGATCTTTATGAATGTTAACTCATTTAATTTTCATCATAAT
This sequence comes from Arvicanthis niloticus, assembly GCF_011762505.2. Lineage (NCBI taxonomy): Eukaryota > Metazoa > Chordata > Mammalia > Rodentia > Muridae > Arvicanthis > Arvicanthis niloticus. The sequence continues at coordinate 91,192,217 of NC_047660.1, read as the reverse complement.
CTTATTAGGCAGATTCCCTTGTCCTAAATTTAAGTAGAAGAAACAAATTTCTAGCACTTTGTGTAGATCTACACAGTCACCTATTCAGTACTTTGGTAATTTATACTCTAGCAATTAGATTTCCGACTTCAAAATTTTCCCCATATTTAGACCAAAATATAAAATTTTACATGTTGGCATTTTCAGTGGTGATGACTTTTGTATGAAAGCACACCTCTTGCAAAGGATCTCTTTCATCCTTTTCCAAGAGCAGAGAAGAGGAAGCAAAAGAAAAGCACCTGGTGCAGAGCCACAGGGATATAAACCAAGCAGAGTCTTCAGCCATGCAGAAAATGTCTTATGTGTTGGCTGCTGTACTGCCTCTGACAGCCTGTGGGCAAAAAGCGAGGCTGACTGGAAGATACTCCTTCAGAAGGAGGCAACACTAAAAGTACTCTAATTCAAGATGAGTGGTACTGATACCAATAAGTACAATTTGGATAAAAATATATTTTTTTTATCAAATTTTATAAAACTGCACTTTGGGATTCTTTTAGACATAATTCAGTATTTAATAACATATTACATATCTTTTTTTTCTTTTTTCCCCTTCCCTTCACCCTCTTGCCCAAGCCCCGCTCACTCCGGGCTCTGTTCATTCCGGGACCCCACTTGCTCCGCCCCCCCATATTGCATATTTTTATAATACTAAATATTCGTATTTAGTATTAAAGTATGGATTCATTAATCATTGTATTTACATGTCCTTCAGATTATTTTGCCCTTGCTCATGCTGATGCTAAGGGAATCTTTACGGTATTATCTACCTCCTTTACTGTGTAAGAGAACTAAGGCAGTTTAAAAATTGATCTTGAACCCAAGCATTTTGCTGAATTTTTATTAATGAGCTAATAGATTTAGTTGAAGTTTTTGGCTTTTAAAAAAGGCAAAAACTAAAGACAGGTTTGTTTTTACTTACTGTTCTATAAGATTATCAACTTTCTTCCTACATTCCTGTATTTACCTATATCTTCATTGGAATAGGTAAGAGTCAGTGTATGGAAGCATCACCTTCATGCTGCTTTGAATATTAAATAAGATGACAAGTCTCAGTATTCTCTACAATGTATACTTTGCCTTTAGGAGATACATTTTTACCACATTAGCATGCGGAAAGCATTTATTAGGGAATTGTCTTAAGGCTTGTTTTCAACTTCTTCAGAATAATGGAGGAGTACTGCACTTTTCTCATAAGTTAATATATTTCATTGATATGCTTCTTAAAGTTGAACCCTACATTTTTCTTCATCCAAAAAAAAGCTATAAATGGACACAAAACACATACTTTTAATATACTGTTGAATTTTTATTGACATTTTACATGTTTTCTGTTTTGTTTTGATTTTTTTTTTCCAATAAGTGAACATAGTTCTTGCTTACTTTTTGCTAGTATGCTTTTGGATTTACTGATTGATTATATCTGATAAGTTTAATTTTCCCATACTTTTCTTCCTGACCACACTTTCTTAGAAATGATTATGATCTGAAAGTGGATAGTTGCTCAGCATTACATACTGAAGCCTTAATAACATCTTAGAAGTTACCCATCTATAACATATGTAACATAACGTATCATAACATAACTTAGAAGTGCTCAAATCTATAATATTTTCCGCAATGTTTACTATACTTACTATTTCATATAATTCTTCTTGAGCCAAATGTCATGTACATTGTTTCATACCAGAATCACTCATAGAAGAGATAGTAATTGTCACTTGTGCTTATATAAGTTTGTTATAGTATACATTTATAAAATTAAATGTAAAATTATAAAATTTATATTTTTCATAATTGTATCTTGCTTTCATATAATTTGTTACATTCTTTTTTCTTCCTCAATTATCTAAAGTTTTGAAGGGAAATTGGCTGTGTGTTATATTTTCAAATAATATTATACATTAATGTTCCCTTATTCAGACATGTTTTTCTCTATAAATTATTTTTACTCCATGTTAACTGTTTATATATTTTTCATGGTTTCCAAATTTTCATTATACATTATGTCTATAGCTGCATATTTTCCTCTGTGTAGTATATTATCTATAAATTAGAATTGAAATGATTTATTCCTCTGATTATTTTTCTTGAATATATAGTTTCTAATTTTCTCAATAAGGGATATTTCATTCAGCACTCACCCAAAATGTCTTAATTTATTGCACTGCATGTACCTTTCCTTACAGATATGTTTCTTTCATTGCTAAATAGTGTTAAATTTTGTTAAGTAGTGATTGAGAATGATGTGTTATGTTTTTAATTATAAAACACTAAAAATGTTGAGATTTTCTTTATATTTTGCTATGAAGCTATTTGGCAATATTCCAGATATTCTTTAAAATTTAATTTTTGTTGAATGAAATTTCATATACTTATTAGGCATTTCATCTGAGGTTTATGAGTTATTAATTATATATATATATTACTATATATAAATAATAGTAATATATATTACTATTATTTAATTAAAATGTATTATATACATTTTTCCCTGTTCAAATGTGCAATTTCTTAAGACCTTGATATTATACTATACAACTATAATGACTGCATAAATTTGTTTTGTATTCTTGTAATTTATCCCTTACACATTTGACAACTACATGTTTACTTGCATAATGTCTATATGTTTATAGCAGCTAGTTAAAATTTCTACATTATGTAAGTAAATTAGCTGTAGTTTTCATCATATCCTGTTATTTTCACAACCAAGCCTGTGGTTTGAATGAAGAGCTTTAGGTTCAGAAGGCCTCTGGACTCAAGAGAACTGAGACCATCCACACAATATAATAATAATAATAATAATAATAATAATAATAATAATAATAATAATAATAAATATATACATACATATATATATATATATATATAAACATAAACATCACTGCATACCATCATTAACGCTCCCTTTATTTTTATTTTCTTAGTGGTTTTCCCATTTTAATGAAATGCTGCTGAATGTTATAGAAAGATAATCATTGCTCTATGCCCAGCGGAGGCACAGCACTTGTACTCCTGTTATGGGTAGTGATGGTGAGGATTTCCTACAGTCTGTATTTCTTCTTGTGCCTAGAATTTCATGCCCACACAGTAAAGAACCTTTCAGCAACTCCTGTGCCTCTTGCAGAATTTTGATCATCCAATACCAGCCATAAAGTCAAGGATCTGCTCTTAATTTTGTTCTTTCCAAGAACAGGCAGCGTGTCAAGTCCTTATATCCAGTGGAAGGTAAAGGACTGCCTTGAGCTTCAGTCCTCACTTTCAAACTTGTTTTGAGAAAATGTCTCCTTATCATCATCATCATCATCATCATCATCATCATCATCATCATCACCATCATCATCACCATCCTCCTCCTTCTTCTCCTGGTTTTCATCATTGTCCTTGTTGTCATTGTCGTCTTTGTCATTGTCATCATCATCTTGCTGCTGCTGTATATATCAGGCTCACTGATCTGTGAGCTTCTGAAGATTCTCCTGACCCCAGCTCCCAACTGGAATTACAGACATGTGCTGCTATGCTCTCTTCCCCCGAGTTCTCAGGATTCAAACGTATGTCTTCATGCTTTCATAGCAGGTACTTTATATTCACTGAACCACATCCCCAGCACTGCCTCAATGTGAAGAAACATTCTTTCTTCTGTCATAGTGTCAGATACACATATGCACACAATGAAAACCCAGCATAGTTTACTATTATGCTGATGGTCACATGTACATGTATTTGTCATGCTGAGAACCATGTTCCAAGACTTCATTTGATGATACTTTAAAAGCAATTCCCCCACATTATCAGTTAACACCTGTGAAACTTTTCACAATATCATATGCAAAAAGTAAAATTGGCAGTGAGAAAGATATTCCTGTTATTTTTTCATATACTGTATGAAGTTTAAGTTGTGTGTTATTGGCTATCACTGCAACTCCAAGTCATAGATATGTTATTTGTTACTTTTTCTCTTAGTAATTACCCTTTTATATATAATCAGTGTTAAGGGTAGTGAAGTATTGAGTAACTGCTAGAGGAATAAAGTCTTTGTAAGTTTTCCAGGTTTCGTTGAAAAGGCTAAGAAGAAATTTAGCTAGATTTACAGAACAGAGGAGATTTTTTTCCCTTAACCTTAACATTAGCAATTATTTTCAATTCTGTAATTGCACACTGGTGAGAAGCTAATTTGCAACTTGACTCTTAAATTCTTACTTTTATGTTGTAAACTCAATCTCTATTAAACGTTTGTTGCCATGAACTAGCCTAAAAACAAGCAAGTAAGCAAGCAAACAAACAAACACACAAAACATTTTGTGGCTTTATTGTTAAAGAGGAAAGGTCATACTTTTGCCTGTCCATCCTAAAACTTTTAAAGAGTTATTTCTCTGAGATACTTTGCAACCTTGTTCATGACTTCTGTTTAGAGTTTGAAGGCAATTTAACAATGAAACTAAGATTTTTTTCCTTAAGCACACACAATATAGTTTACAGGGTTCATTTTTATGGTGGTGATGAAAACCATAAAGGATGCTAACAGGTACACTGAGCTCCATAGTGTCTGCTTTAGTCTGCACCTCCAGAAGCAATGAATGGGTGTTCCTCACACTGTACTACCTTGCCAGCATGAGGTGTCATTTGTTTTGTTGATCTTAACTATTATGAGAGGTGGATGATGAAATTTCAGTGTAGTTTTTTTTTTATTTTGCATTTTTATGATGGCTAAGGATATTGAACATTTATTTGTTTCACAGGCATTTGAGTTCATTCTGTTGAAAATTATCTTTATATATGTAACTCATTTTTAATTATATCTAGTTTCTTGAATTCCTTGTATAATTTTTTATATTAGCTCTCTATCATTTACATAGTCAGTAAAAATCTTTTCATGCTCTGTACAGTGTCATCTTTTCTTATTGATGATGTCCTTTAACTTACAGAAGCTTTTCAGTTTCATGGGGTATTGTTTATCAATTTCTGATCTTAGATTCTGAGCTCTTATCTGTAAGTGGAGAAAAAAAATAAAAGCCAAATTCCAAGTTTATTTTCCACAGACATATTGTAAAGATAAAATAGGCTAGATAATATCAAAGAAAGAAAGATGTTTTCTACGTAGTGATTAAGTAGTTTGAATGTAAAACAAAAATGTGTAGGTTAAATTTTGGGGCATCTTGCCTATTTCAATTCACCTCCAATTGATTTCATGTATGGAAATTGCTTCCTAATAAGTCATCATTTATGTGATGCATAGGGAAATTAAGTGGAATAAATTATAGTCTCAAAGTCTATTAGATATATTTTAACTTGTTTCTTCTTATAATTCTATTCACTTGAAACAGGTCATTCATAACATTCTGGGAAAATATAGTTAGTGTGTTTGTTGTGGAATTCTGTCCTCTAGGTATGAGAGCCATTTCTACCACAACTAGCAGCTACTGAGTACTAGAATGAAACATGATAGCATCCTTTCATAAAGGAAAGGGGAGGTGGTTCTAGGATTCAAACCACTGCATCTTCCTGATTATCTACTGCCCCTCCCTGAAAATTGTATGCAATTCTGTTCCAACTGTACATTGTCTCAAGGTTGATGAAGTATAAAGCAGTATACAGATGTCAATTTTAACTGAAGGGGTCATTGCCCAGCTATGGGGAAGTCATTATCAGACTGGAATAAGAAAACTCATTGACGAAGCTATTTGGGGTCAACTATTTTCTTAGCTTCTTTTCCTGATGCTGTGACAAAACACTCACAAAAGCAACTCACAAAGAAGAGTACATTTTAGTTAACATTTCAAAGTATAGTCCACCATGGGGAGACATCAATAGAGCAGGGGCTTCATGCAGCTGTTCACATGATATCTGCAATTAAGAAACAAGAAGGGATAAATTCATGGGGCCAACTACTTTCATTTCTTCACTTAATTTCCCTTTTGTTAGTTCATTGTTGATTTTCATATTTGAAAAGGACAAATCTAGGCAGTTTTGAATTGTAATAACAGCTTTTATCAAGATATAATGGTAGGTAGAAAGAAACTTTAACCTGGGCTTCTCAAAGTTATCTCTACACACACACACACACACACACACACACACACACACACACACACACACTAAGTAAATATAAAATAATACAATTTCTAGTTTCATTATACAACCTTCCCACCAACTAGTTATATCATAATCCCAATGTTTTATCACTTACACGTCTTAAATTTCATCTAAATCTCATCCTAACAAAGTGGATATAAGACTGGAAGTATGATTCATTTTAGTAAGAATTCTTCAAGAATGAAATTGTGAAATTATGCACGTTAAATATTTCCAAAATACAATGGTGAGGCAGTCATAGAGTAGATATTATCATTTAGATAGAGGAACATTGAGAATTTTGGGGACCATGAATGACTAGCAAGTGCAAAAGTTGTTAGAGCAAATTACAATCAGCTTTGAACATCAAACATTATATAGTTTAGCTCAATGTTAGGTCATATGGCACTACGCATTGGTTGTCCTACACTGATACTATTGGAGCATCTGTGTTTTCTTAAGTTTTGACTGTGGCAGGACCTCTGGTGTTTTTAGTTGTCAGTTCTGATAGGAGCCAGTCTGGACCAAAACCATAGAAGAGACAGATCTCCACAAGCTGGGTGTCTGGTGAGAGTCCAATCATTTCAGTCTCAGAATAACCTAGATGGTCATCCTTGCTAATCCTTCAAGGATAATGTATTTGCTGAACTTACTGCCTTATCATGTAAACACCCAGTACGCCTATAGTCTTTCTTCATTTTTGTCTTGTATATGTTCCCATTTTAGTCCATGAGGACAGCATTTCTGCTGGAGTAAGCCTTTCTTTAGTCCTGCCTGCTGCTCACAGCCTGATTACATCATGTATCACACTCAGTCTGTTTATGGAGTTGCTCTCTAGCCCCAACCTTGGAGTTCTCTGTAGGGCAGGAATTCACTTTTCACTCATTTTCATTCTCATAATCTCTCTGTGTGTCTCTGTCATTGTGTCTCTGTGTGTCTGTGTCTTTGTGTCTGTCTGCTTCTCTCTCTCTCTCTCTCTCTCTCTCTCTCTCTCTCTCTCTCTCTCTCTCTCTCGTGTGTGTATTTGTGTGTGTGTGTCTTCTCTTCCCCATCCTGCCCTACCTGATATGAGTAGATTGTAGATTCTCTTTGCTAAATTCTTTCTCTATGTATCCCTCTTCTTTCACTACTGTATACTACAAGGAAAAACAGGAGTATACATGTAATTAGTTTGCTTAGCAACTCTCTCAGTGGACTATACAACTATCTCACTTAACATGCTTACTTTCCACACTAGACAAGAGTTAAGTGTGTGGTTTGTTACTTTTCATAAGGAATGCCAGTGTCCAATAAAATTTTCCCCATTTTCACCTGAGACATCCACATATTTTCTTTCTTCTCTGTAGCAACATTTCCTTAAGGCAGCCTAAGATTTGTCTAACAGTCTCTCAGCCTCCACAGCCGTTACACATCAGCTGGTTTAAGAGTTCTCCACTTTAAGTTCTAAGAGCCAAAACACATGAAATCAGGAAGAATTTAATTCCTTCTAAAGTACTCTTCAATTAGTAATTAGGTTTCAAACAAAGGTGTAGCATAAGAAACATTGACTTGGGGAGAAACCTTAGCCAGAGTCTTTCTTTCCCATGCTGCTGCCTGTGAAAGTGCTGGAAAATTTGTGATTTATTTATTTATTTTTATTTATTCACTTTACATCCTAATTGTAGCTTTCTTTCTCCTTTCCTCCCAGTTCCACTCCCACATTCTGTGCTCCCATTCTGTCCCTCCTTCTTCCCAGAGAAGAGCTGCTCCCCCAGAATGGGTACCAACCCACCATGGCACATCAAATAATAGAAGGATTAAGTGTATCCTCTCCCACTGAGGCCAGACAAGACAGCCTAGCTAGAGATACAGAAGCAGGCAACAGAGACAGTCTCTGCTCCAGTTCTTAGAGGACCCCCATGAAGACCAAATTGCATATCTGCTACATATGTATAGGGAGCCTAGGTCCAGCCCATCCATACTTTTTTGTTGGTGGTTCAGTTTCTGTGAGCCCCTATGGCTCCAGATTAGTTGGCTCTGTAGGTCTTTTTATGGTATCCTTGACCCCTCTTGCTCCCTTAATCTTTCACCCACTTTTCTAAGAGACTCCCAGAGCTCTTTCTAATATCTGGCTGTGGGTCTCTTCATCTGTTTCCATCAGCTGCGGGATAAAGCCTCTCAGAAAACAGTTACACTAGTCTGTCTGCAGTCATAGAGTATCATTACTACTGTCAGAAGGTGATTCTCTCTTATGTGGCAGGTCTCAAGTTGGGGCAGCCATTGGTTGGTTATCCTTCAAACTCTGATCCATCTTTATTCCTGTATATCTTGTAGGCTTGGGGTATTTTGGGTTGAAAGTTGTGTGGGTGTGTTGGTGTGGCCCTCCTTCCACTTCAAGTCCTACCTGGCTACAGGAGATGGCCACATCAGGCTCCAAATTCCCCAGTACTAGAAGAATCATCTTGGGTCACCTCATAGCCTCCCAAGAGCCTCCCCTCTCCCTAGTCTCCAGCTTGCCCCAGAGATGGCCCCCACTGATTTCTCATCTCTGTCCTAGCTCCTCCAGAGCTCCCTCCCCACACTGAATACCCACCTTTCCCATGACCTACATTTTCCTCTCTCCATCAACTCCTGATGTCTATTTTATTTCCCCTTCTGAGTGAGATTGAAGCTCTCCTTGGGCCCTTCTTGTTACTTAACTTTTTGGGGGGTCTATGAATTTTATCATGAATATCCTGTACTTTATGGCTAATATCTGTTTATAAGTGAGTACATACCATGCATATCGTGTTAAATGCATGCTTTTCTGATCCTCGGGCTGTAGATCAGGAGGGCTGTGTGGATTATTGCTCTGTTAGGTGGAGATGCTGATAGCTTGTGTCTGTCTAGCTTTTGCCTGCAGATGGACCTCAGCAGGGAAAAGCGTTAAATTGTCTGTGAATTCAATGACACTTCAACCCAGAGCCTCTGTCTGGAAACAAATGAGCAGAACTTGTGGTCATAGTAACTGAGCCAAAAATGGGGCCAGGAACCCCAGGATATAAAGCTCAGTAGTTGCAATCAGTTTCCTTAGAATATCTGAATTCTATAGCAGAGGTTTCTGTCCTTAAACAGTGGCATGATTGTCATCTTTGCATTCAGATCACCTTCCTCTTCCTTGAAGACTGCCTCTCACTGAAGGAATTCAGTTACTAATATGTGAAAACTCATGTTGAGATTTTTTTTTTTAATTTTTAATTGTGAGACTTCAAAAGATAATGTGACATCTAGATCTTAGCATTAGTTTTTTGTAAAAATTAATACTGATTTATTCACTCTATATACCATTTCTTATTTCTTAGGTCTCAAGTTGGGGCAGCCATTGGTTGGTTATCCTTCAAACTCTGATCCATCTTTATTCCTGTATATCTTGTAGGCTTGGGGTATTTTGGGTTGAAAGTTGTGTGGGTGTGTTGGTGTGGCCCTCCTTCCACTTCAAGTCCTACCTGGCTACAGGAGGTGGCCACATCAGGCTCCATATTCCCCAGTACTAGAACTAGTACTAGTACTGCTTTGATGAAGTCACAATGCCTCCACCAAAGGTCTCAGAGTCTGATGCATAGTATTTTATCTCATCAACTGGGGGGAGGGTATCATATGCACTGATAGGCTGTGCAATTCAATTGTGATTGGCATCTTTCTTCTGGGACTTGGTTCCCATGTATCACTGTGGCAAACTACATAATAGCCAAAAATTATGACCCTACCCTAGTCTATAGAAATTTCTAGTATTTATCTAATATTTATATTAAAAAGTAAATCTGATTAGTTTAAGAAACTTGAAAAGGCATATTTCCCTGGGTAAGCAGATGGTCCTGATGGAGTCCCAGAAGAATTTTAGAAGAGATCTGAAGATCTTACATTAGAGAAGCTTGCTGCACAGTGGTAAGGCAAAACATCTTGCTCCAACTGAAAGGGAAGGGGCTGAAAGCCAAGGAATACACATGTTGATTAGTGAAATCCTATGTGTGAATCATGGAGAGAGACCCACACCACAGAGCCCAGTGAAGAAACCAGTCCTGTGGATGGTCTGACTTTATTTCTCAGGCTGAGTTTGGATTTGTGTTCATTGAACCTATGAGACAATGGGTTTCTATTGGTTTATATCCCTAAGTGGAACATTGTAGCAGCAATAGAATTGTGGAATCTCATTTAATTTCTTTATTCCCGTTCTCTTTAACATCTGCTTTCATCCCAGTCTCCACAGATACCTAGGAATTCTGCTCTCATTTCATCACTTCTGTTTGACACCTTGTAACTTTTATAAAGCAACTTGCTTCCTGTGCAATTCTATGATGAATTTAACACCACAAGCTCTTGTTATTTTAGCAGAGGGAACTTCAGTTGAAGAAATATCCCTGCTAGATTAGACTGGAATAATTTTTTTTTTTCGATTGGTGACTAATACATGAGTGTCCAGCTCTCTGTGTGTGATCCTGCTGCTCGCTGGTGTCTCTGGCTGCTAAGAAACTGGACTGAGCAAGGCAGGAGGAAGAAACTAGTAAGTTGCACTTTTTCATAGCCTATGTCTCCAGGGTCCTGCCCTACTTGAATTCTTGCCCCGACTTCTTCTATCATAAACTGTGATGTGGAAGTATACGATGAAATAAATGCTAAATTTCTGTCAGTCATGCTGTTTTACTACAGCAATAGAAACTCTAAGCAAGATAGCCATAGTCCACTGGCTACCTCTATTTAAAGTTTCAGAAAGTTCTATTCACTTTTCAACACTACAAAAATAATGTTATAAAATAGCTTAAGTTCATTGCATAATTGAATAATTCTTGTTCAACATGGAGACTCAATCAACATTTTAACTAAATTGTTTCATAGACATAAGGATTATATGTTTCTATGAGTTTGCAAAAAGTCAAAGCTCAAGACACTTTGAGATTATTGTGTAAAGGACTCTCGCTCTCGTGTTCACTTGGTATGTACACGCATACAAACGTGGATGTGTGGATGTTTGTATATTTATCTCAACAGACTTGCTCTTCAGCTGCTACTGTTTTAACTTGAGTTCATGTTAAATATCTAAACTGTGAAAAGCTGTGTGCTTACTCTTTTACCCTGAAAGGGTCTGCTTTGTTACTTTGCTGGCTGTCTTGAATAACCTGAGTCACACCGTAATAATAAACAATGTACCCTCATCTTCAGAGGAATCTATGGGTTCCATTGTTTGTATATTGTAACTCTATCCTCTCCCAATATTGGTCTTCATTTCCAAGTTGCAACTACTAAAGTCTAGAGTTACTAATTATGGTACTTTTAACAGCACATTCCTACAATTTTTAGACACTCATAATCCAATTGGAAGGAACTATAACTCTGCAAAGAGCTGTTAATGCATGAAGACACCTCAGAACTGGGAAGTGTGCAGTGAGGTCATAGAGAAGAGATGAAGTGGCAGAAAGTCCCCTGTTTAAGACAGGAGCTTTGAATATGGAATGACTGCATTGTTAGTACCTCCAGTATGCTCGATTAGATCACAGAACATGAATTTGTTTTACGACATGCTCTTCATCTTGCAAGAGTGAAGTATGAAACCACTTTTGTACAAAAAAGTCATCTGAAACTAGAAAAGAAAGAAAAGAACATGTCAGAATAACATAATAAGTAACAGTATTGAACAGTAATATTTGCATAGAACTCTACAAAAATTAGTATATTTCTTGCAAAAGGAAAAAATACAGCAATAGTTGACTTTCATAGGATGGAAGAGTCCATTTGTGGAGAGAGGACACCCAGCATACCATTGGGTACAAATGGGTTACTCTATCTTTCACACTTTAATTCTTTAATGAATTTTTCTGATCTATGAGAATCATTGTTACAAAGAAAGGTGCAGCTCACTGTTATAATAATATGATTAATGGTTACTACTTCCAAGAAAAAGTGAGGAATTATTTTTCTATAGTGAATAAGCATGTCAAGATTTTTTATTCAATTGTGAGCTGTTAATTTTTCCAAGAAAAACCATTATTGAGTTTTGAAGAACTGCTACATCTTAGTAAATATAATATAAGTTACTCTTAAAGTTGATTGGTTTGTAATTAAGTAGAAAGAATGATGAATTGAAATACAAAAGGTGTATATCTAATTTCAAATAAATGTATTTAAAATATAAAATCTGAAACTATAAAAAATAGAAACAGTCTTATTAGAAGCAACTGATAAAAATGCAATTTTTAAAAAAAATGTATATATATATATATATATATATATATATATATATAGACAGACAGGGTTTCTCTGTATAGCCCTGGCTGTCCTGGAACTCACTCTGTAGAAAAGGCTGGCCTTGATCTCAGAAATCTGCCTGCCTCTGCCTTCCAAGTGCTGGGATTAAAGGTGTGTGCTACCACTGCCTGGCATAAATGATATTTTAAACATATTTAAATCAAATATACGATCCCAGTGAAGATGACAGTGAAGATGAAGAAATATATCTGCTTTTTTTTAAAGTCAAGAATATGTTTTATAGGGCATGGTATCAGGTGTGGTGGGAGGGAGTTTCTCAGCAGGCCCATGCTGAGGCATTTGTTCCCCCAGCCCCCAGAGGTACCAGCCATAAGATGGGTCTAGTATAGAACAGAGTTTATTTGGGGGCATAAAAAGGGGAGTTGAAGGTGTAGAGACAGAGATAGAGAGAGGACGAAGAAGAAGAAGAAGAAGAAGAAGAAGAAGAAGAAGAAGAAGAAGAAGAAGAAGAAGAGAGGCAAAGAGGAGGGAGGAGTGGTCAGATGTGGAATCGGGGCTTATAGAGGGGTAACCAGAAAGTGAGATATTATTTAAGATGTAAATGTGTGGAATAATTAATAAGAAAAGAAAGAGAAAGAGGAGGCTAGGCTAGCCAGTATCATTTGGAGAGGGAGGAGGGGTAGAGGAGAGAAGGAGAAAGAGATCATGGAAAGAAGAGAGGAAGAGGGAGAGAGGGAGAGAGGGAGAGGGAGAGAGGGACAGAGAGAGGGACAGGGAGAGGGAGACTGAGAGAACAGAGAGATCAAGGAGGGTTCAAAGGATTTCTTTTAAAGCAAGCCAGGCCTATCTGGCTGTTGCCAGGTAACTGTTGGGCAGAACCTAAAAGGAATGCCAGCAATATCTGAAATAGTGTGTTTGCAGATGAAAATGTAAAACTTTGTATAGTAATATCTACTTAGACACAAATCTTATTTATTTTCAATAATTTCCAATTATATCTAAGGAAGAAAGAGATATATAGTCACTTGTATAATGTGTCATTTATTGCAAATCTTTTAATGAGGAATTCTTACTATGCCATTATTTGAGACTAATTGTGTAGTAAAGGAAAAAGTGGCACCTATATTTATTGAAAAATTATTACTTTTGATATATGTTAACGAGGAATACATGCTATTTTGTTCTTCAAGTGTCTTATTCTGTAACTTCTTCAATTTGAGTTTTATCTTTTGGTGGCTATATATTTATGTATGTTTCTTGGATGCACTGTGGTGTTTGGATTTGTGTTCATACTAAGTGTAACTAGAACATTTATCCTTACACGTGTAGCTTTGTCCTAACTTTGAGAAGCAGTCTGTACTCCTGTGATGCAGTGTAGATCATGTGAAAAGCTTTGAGTAAAATAACATTGAAGAGTGTTGGACTTGCAGCTGACATTAGGAGATCAAGTATCAAAAGGAGTGTTGGGGGATGTGTAATATGACATTGGAGTAAATAAAGTTGAGAATTGATCAATAGCATCGAGGGCCAATAAGCAGTGGCATTCCGAAATGTTCGCATCAATTACCCTTGAGCTTAGAAAATTGTCAGAAGTTACATATAATGGGTTTTTCGAAGTCGCTTGTTAACAGTATCTCAAACCTTGATATCTAAAAAATTTGTTAGCATCACATGGATGTATTGGGATAGTGAAAATGGTGATATTGTTTAATCTAGCTAACTAAAAGTTCATGTACAGCTTTTGCCCAGAGATAAATGTACTTACTCTCATTTTTTCTTGTTATGACTGAACATCTGAAGCAAAAGCATGTATAATAACAAGGTTTAAGAATAGTGTTTTAAATTTGTTTTGAAAAATAATTTTATATGTTACACAATTGATTTTATATCATTTGAATTTAATAAGCTAGAAAACCTACAAATCTCATCTCAGTGTGTCGATCCAGGGATGATGGTGTACTGTCTCTTCTGTGCTTTTATAAATGCTTTAATTGCAGCTCCTTCATTTATATGTTCTTATGCAAACAGTGCTGTGAGGTGCCCATGCTCCTATATCAGAAAGGAAATTTAGTGACAGAGCTAAGATAGGAGCCCAGATCATTAAGGCTTCAAAAGCTATGCTAATGCCATCATTCCCTCCCTCTGTGAGGGAAGAAGATGAGAAGAAACCAGGACTTAGCTATCAAGTATGCTCAACTTTGATGTTTTTTTTTTAATTCCTGCTATTTTATTAGGGAAATAAAAGATCCTTTGGGTTGCTGATAACCACTGTTATTGTTAATTTCTATCTATTTCCCCTCTCAGGCCAATACAGAAGTTCTGCCTAATTCTCCTTCATTAAATTCAGAATGAGACATAGGAGCCTAGTGCACTATCTAAGCTCAGCTTGGGTAAAGACTCAGAGCATCTATTACAGTTCTTCAACTGTGACTGTAATAGATTGTAATTGTGACTCTTTTAAACTGAAAATTTGTTATACCATCTTGGATATATAAGATCTAAAATTGATTTATAAAAATTAATAATAATTAAAAGAAATTAATCTCAAAACAATATTTGATATAAGTATGATTTCTTGAAGATGAAATAAGATTTACATACTGAAATGTTTACTGTTATGTGTTTTTACATAAGAAATTAAAATTTACCAGATATCACAGGACAGAGAACATATTCAAAGATTTTTATATATTGAATGTAATTTTTATTCAATATTCATCAATGCTTAGAATTTTCCTTTACATGAAGTTAGTGAAAATGGCAGAAATATTTCATGATTATTTCACAAGTAGTGAACATCTTCTCTAATCCCAAAATAAAGGCATCTAATTATTTTTTTAAATAAAAAGAAAAATCGGGTCAGCAATTCCAGCAGCAATCTTTAAACTCATACACTAACACAATTCAATCCCACAGGTATACTAATTTGAGTCTAAAATGCTGAGGGATAATGGTTGATCATTATTCCTCATGGTAATTATGTTTCTTTTCCATAATTAAACAAGTATGTTTCTATTGAACAGAAAGTTTTGTTCATACAGTCAAAACACTGCAATTCATAGCAGACAACTATCTGCATGAATCTGAGCTGAGGTTATACAGCCACTGTGTGTTGACATTGCTTGGTATGACAGCCTGCAGAATATAGTGTGCATGTGTGTATTCAGAACAAAGACCAAAATGAAATTGAATAGTGCAGTACAGCTGAGAGCTCCCAGAACACCCTGGTTTTATTTTTTTAATTTTTAAGTAGGCTTGGGTCATCTCATGTTAGAAGCCTTCTACTTGTTGATAAACTTTTCTTAACCCATGCATTGTTTTGAGACCCTGTACAGAGTTATAACTATAGTTTAAGAAACTGGAAATTGCATAATATTTGTTATGCTATGGATTTCCTAGTTACAGTGATATAACATAACTAGTTAGTGTTTTATACACAATGTTCAGTGTCTTGTCTGTTTTTGATAAATGTGTTTAATATTTATAAAGGCAAGCAGACCTATATAGTACTTGGTTGCTTGAAATACTATTTAAGCAACAGGGGAACAAGTTAGGAAAAATATGGTAATACAAAATCAATAAGTAACCCAAGAAAATGTGAAGGCCACAAATGAGGTACTAAGAGAAGAACACCAACAAAAGAGATACTGCTTTGAGCAGATTATTAAACATTAACCTGTAATCTAAGGGAAGGCTATGAGAAATTGAGGGAAAAGTGCTTTATGGCATTTAAAAGACATACAGCAACATCTTGAGACAGCAACGTGCTTGATGTGGCTGACTAGGTGAAAGGATTCCAGCATGACTAGAACCCGTGGTCAGGGAGGCATTGTGGAGGAAAGAAACCACAGAAGGGCCAGAGGAAGGAAAAACGTAGCTTGTGTTAAGGAACACAGATTCCATTTTAAACAGTGGTGGGTTTGGAAAGGACAATTTCTTCATCTAAGGCTCAGGGATCATTGCAGAAGGGAGCACAGGGAAATTATAAGAGCCCTTGAAAATAGTAAATTTCTTGTGAGACTGTGTTTCCTAGGAGTCTCAGAGAACCTTTACAAACTTGGTAGCTTGAAAAGACTAATACCAATAACCATACTAGTTGTGAAAGGAAAAAGCTCAGGAGGAGGTCTTAATCCTCATTAAAGAACCACAGACAAGAACACTGAGAGCAGGAAACATATCTTCACTGGGGAAAAGCACAAAAATCAGTCATTCAATACCACATACTCAACACTGAAAACATGTGCATACAAGCAGGATTTATATATTTTGGAATATATATTTACACACACATACAAGAGAACAAGGGGAGAGGTTTATGGGGAGATTTAAAGGGAGGAAAGAGAAGGAGAAATCATGAAATTGTATCATAATCTCAAAAAAAATAATGAAACATGCTTTTTATATAAACACAGAAAGAATGGATTAAAGGAAAGAGTTGAAGACTGGAGATCCAGCAGATGGTTCCTAGAATCATGTAGATGCAAGTGAGATGGCATTACATGACATCTCTGTGAATATGTTGAAGGCATATTATTAAATTGTGTTTAATATATGTTGTAAAAGTAGAATATAGCAAATGAACCTTCTAAATATACTGGAGTAAGGAAGTTGAAGACAATTTTGATGAATTTTGTTTTCTGTGTTATGGTAGATCCTGACTATTCCAGTGTCCCAAAAACATATGATTATGATTTCTGATGGATTACAATATTTTAGGTGTCTAAAGATTTAATTCTTTTAGAGCTAATTTTTTGTATCTGGAAGAGATGGAGTCTTGGGTGTATGGATGTACTATTTATTGAAGATTTACTTCCTTGGATGCCTTGTGGCATCATTTGGAAAGTGTTTACTCAAATCCCTGGGATATTCAGGGTCCTTTATGTTACTAGCAGTAGGACCATTATTCTGTCTCTTTGCCAATGTATGAGAAAAGTTGGAGTATAAGAGTTACCTACACATAGAGATCAAATGGGATCATCTGAGGCGAGAATGTAGTTCTTTATTCCATGTGTTATGTCTGGTATATCAACCTTTAGAAACTGGGCAGAAAAGGAAGAAATAACAAGCAATGATGGTAAGACAGGGATCATCCAAGAATCAACTGAGGTCCTACAAGCTTATAGACCAAACTTTTTAATAAAATAAGACATGCCAATTGTAGCATTACTCTTGGGAAATTGAAGGGGTAGATTTTTCTTTGAAAACAGGTTATTTGCGATCTAGGGAAAAATTATTCTGAATAGATGCTGACTTAGTGTTGAATGTAGTGGGTAGAGATACACCTAGAATGTGAGAAAGAGAAGGAAAGTTTCTCCAAGTGTTTGCACATGAGGAGAATCAGACACATGATATGTGCTCTAGGAGGAGATTAACTGGTCAAGGCCACACTTTTCCCTCACAGGGGAAATTGTGGAGGATGCTCTTGAAGCTGATGCTGGAGAAAGATGTTGAGGATCCAAGTTGTGGACTAGGACATGATTGACACATGTCATAGGATGATGAAGATGATTTTCTTCCTAAATGTGCTTACCAGTGCCTGACTTAGTTTGGTCTCCTAATCTGTAAACCAGTGGGTCTGACTTATTTCTGAGCTTCCTTTTAAATTGAATATTCGACAGATTGATTTGGCTCCCATCCTTATGCTTTTAAGCAATGATGAAGACACGAACTATATCCTGAGGCTGTTTACACTTATATTAAATGTAGAAAATTTGAAGATGAATCTAAAAGATATTTAGGTCTATTTTCTCTAAGGGAATATTTTTATGCTTCATTTATGAAGTCATCTGTATTGCATTCTGTGAGAAAACTGGTGTCATCGATTCTTTAGATTGCTTATCCTTCTGAAGAAACTGTTACATTCTTTGAAATTTCAGACCATAATTTTTCACATTTGTTTTATGACTTTAATATCACTTTCACTGCTTTTCCAATGAACCATATGACAGATGCAGCATGAAGATTTAAAGTAAGAGATACTCATTAAAAGCAATATAATTTTCAAATAATATTCATTATAGAGATATGTGAAGAATGATATTTTTCCTCTATTTTTTTTGTTAAAAATCTTCAGATGAAGTTCTCTGCAAAGGATTATGGCAGCGACATTAATAACAGGTACAAAGAGCATTATTGTATCATTTATTTTACATTCAATATGTTAGTAGAAATTGGTTAAATTATATTGGTCAAGATGATTTTGTTTTTCAAACAAACAAACAAACAAACAAACAAACAAACACACAAACAAATCATTCTACATATTTATAGAGAACAAACCTAGTATCTAATACTAGTAAAATGCAAATCCATATATTGACAATGAACCACCTCTCATTAGATTTGTTGAAAAGAGTCTGTATGGAGGTTTTGTTTTAGGGTTATTTGAATAAAAAGTTGTGAAAGTTTGATTGTGTCTCTCTCTTTGTGGATAACTAAATAGTTTTAAGGGCACTTGAGAGAGGAAGGTGTCACAATCTGGTCTTTCTAGGAGAAATTTTAACATGTATTTCTTTGTTAGTTTTTCTTAATGAAAATATAGGTAGTAGCCATTAATGTCTTAAACTCTATAATTCTCCAGCTCCAGAGTTCAGCGTATAAATTCAGTAGTCCATACTTCACATGATTATTGGTATGTGAAGAATATATTAATTCATAATTTTATAGTATGTTTACAGTAAAAAATCATTTAGTAAAATTGTTTTGTTCTATAATTTCAAATTTAAGTTCTCAGAAGTTACTAAATGACTCTGTATGGACAGCATGTTGGTTTTTATTAGGAATTTTGTTTTCTCTTAGCAGTTTTTAACAACATAATGGATATTGTTCATAAATATTGTCCCTAAGGTCTAGCATTTGACCCTGTGAATAGCTGTCTACAATGTGTGACACTGGATCTGCCTCTAACTCACCTTTCATTCTGCATGCTTTGCAGGAGCAGGGGAATTTGATTCATATCTCATTTCATTGGGCAGGAGAAATGTGTAGGTCCCAGGGATAAAGATTCAGGTAAATGATATGTTTCATTAACTCTGAAGGCAATAGTAATGTTTCATAAGAGCACCTATACTATAGACTTGATTTCTTTATATTATCAAAATTATGCTATACAGACTTTTAACACTGTCTGCCTGAAGTTCTTTCCTGAAACTGTGGGCAAGATAAGTAGTGTTTCTCACCAACAATGCCGCGAGGTACCCAAAGAATACAAGGATCCTTGGGTCAAATTGTAGCCATTTTAAAGGTCATACTTCTACTTATGTATTACAAATATCTGTGAGCTCTACAATAAACTTATTGAACTGTGCTCCTCTAAATTATCATGAAATTTTTACTCTGCAATAGATATTCATACTCTGGGAACTCAGGAGCTGGACTATTGTTAGAGAGATGCCATCAAACTCTTAGCAAAGTAGTAATTCAATAGATTAGCTTCAAAGAAGTAATCCAGTCTGAAAATGATTGGTAGAGCACTTTAGTCTTCTTAATTTCTCTCATATTGTAAATTTACAATTGGAGTTTAAGTGACATTAGTTACGACCTAATCTTTTCTTATTGTCAACATATATAACATCTTAACAAGAGAACATGGGAAAAGCATTTTTTAACCCCACTTTTTATTTTAACAATTAAGCAAACACCTAGATAGGGGTTCCCCATGGCCATGATCCAACCATTCAGTTACACAAGTCACAGAGATGGTAAATTAAATTCATGTCTTACAATTTCATAATTAATGTCACGTCTGCAAAATCATGCTATTTCAATCCAAACACGGGTATATTTATAGTAATCTTGTTATAAAGCACTAATTTTGAAAATGGTTTTCTTTGTGATATTAATGTTGCTGTTTACAAATACAGCACATGTTCCCTGTCAATCACGTACCAATGTAGAAACATTTACAAGGGCACCTTGATTTCTGTGTATTTGTGCATATATTTTCTGAACCTCCTTTTAATTTTTAAGTGTGATGATTTTTCCCTGTTTCCTTTATCATTCTAAAACATGAACTTCTTATTTAGCTATTTAGCTATTTCCTTCTTGTTTCCAAGAGTTTTCCTATATCAAACTGCATTTTACTGAATATATTGAAAATAGAATAAATGTTGGCATTTACTCCCTGTCACCAAATAGTAGTATAGGAAATTCTGTCTCCTTTCATTTTGCCTGAAGTTCATGAGACCTCTTCTTTACAACCCAAGAAAGCAGTTTGTGCAGGTCATCTCCATTTCTGGGATTATTGTATTTGTTCATGAGTGACTTGACATGAATGTTGCTCTTTTAAAGTATTTCACAAATATCTTCATCTTGTTATTGTGTTTTAAATTTTTGTGTATGTCTGGTGTATATGCATTTGGTTATTCATGTTAATACACATGCAAACAGGTGATTGTGCTTATGTGTTGTGTATTGTGAGTGCCTGAGGTATTAGATATATCCTCACCTGAAAATAAATAAATAAATAAATAAATAAATAAATAAAGTTTCCATTTTATTTATTGAGATAGCTTTACTCCATAAACATGGAACTCAAAAATTCTCACTTTCCCTGGATTTTAGTCTGCTTTAGAAGCCTCCTGTGTCTGCCTTCCAATTGCTAGGTTTACAGATACTCACTGTGCCTGCCTGCCTGTTCTATGAGTTCTAAGTATCCAAATTCTGGTCCTTATGAAAGTTCTTTATCCAGAACTATCTCCCCAAGCTCACATTTTTCATTTATGGTTTTAATTGCTACTGTTTTATTTGAAATACCCATTTGGGTCTTATTCGAGATACTCTTGAACTTGGAACATAGCATTAAATAAAGAGCCATCCAATAACTTGATCAGATTTTCAAGTTTTTCTATTCCACTTGGCTTTTTATTTATTGAGTTTTTGTTTATTTCTTGTTTAGGTGAAATGCATATGTATTATTTTCTTTGTATATTCATTAGTATATTGAGCAATTTGAGAGAATTTTTCATATGAGAGCATCTAGATATTCAGTTTATTAAGAACTTTCTGAGTGTTTATTTTTTGAGTTGTAATTTTTTTCAAAAGATTGCAAATTTTGTTTCCACTTTTTTCTTGGTATTTGTTTGAGAAGATGTCAAACTTTCTGTCAGTCCATTTTAATTTGTATGCCTGGAAATTGAAATTGTTTGTATACTTCTAAGATTTTAAAAATCCTGTAAAAGAATTGTTGCTGATTTAATGGGCATCTGTGTTAGCTTTTTACTTTCTTCATGCAGCTGTTTTGGTGGTTTCTCTCAAGTGTGCTGGGAATGGCAAGTCTTGCTTTCGCTGAGGAACATTCTGTCCGTGCATGGTAACTGCACTTGCTCATCGATTTTGCTGTCTTCTCAAGATCTTCTCTTACTTCTTTGAATCACGTCTTTTGGATATACTTCCCTGTTTACTATTCTCTTAGCATTTTTGTGTCTTGATCTTCTGAACACACTACATGGTAAATGGCTTCAGTTCCCCCATATTTGAGATTTTAAATATTTATTTTAGTATCTAACATTTTATCATTAATGATGCTTTCTGTGAACTTTAAATGTTCTTTCCTCTTATCTGCTTTTCATGGTTCAGAGAAACAGTATGCATATGGAACTCAAGGAAAACCGTATTGTGTTTTTATAAAATGAGTGTTTATAAGAGACAAAGAAAAGCAACTCTAAAAGAACTGTCTTCAGTTTTCCTATGGTACTCTCCATTCCTTCAGTACTTTCACATATGACCAACAATAACCCCTGTTTGATATTTGGTTTCTATACATGGCTCTTGTCTTTGGACAGCATCTCTTCTCTCAGGTGCTTTTATGCTAGTTGAGGTTACCTGTTCTGAGGGAAGTCTGAATAAGTGAAACCCTACCATTTTGTATTTTCTTTAAGCAAGTGGTTACTAACATAAAAGTTTCTATGTCATGGCTTTTTTTGTGTGTGTTGGCTTTCAGTGAGACTCGACCTGAGTTTTAATATTTAAGGATATCACAAAACAAAAATTGAATCTTCCCTCTGTATTCCTGTACCACAAATGGAAGTTTTAGATTAAACAAACACCACATAAATGATGGTGGGACAATAATATTTTAATGGAGCTGGAAAAGTTGTACTCCCTAATGCTTTGGTATCATCATTACGTCACAGAGCCATGTACTGTGTGTTTGTCATGAGCCCTGTGTAATGAGATTTTTTTTCACAAATGCACCGCATATTTAAGGAAGTATTGTACAACATACATGATAATGATAATAGGCAAGTATGTTACTGGTTTGTGTAAAACTTTTGAAAATTTTAACCATTTTGACCTTTCACAATTTTATGCGTGTATATAATGTATTCTGTTTCTTCCCATTATCCCTAACTCAATAGCCTCTTATCTCCTCCCATTGTGTCATCTCCTCCACCTTTCTACAAGGCCCTTCCATACTTTCAAGTCTGATTTTCTTTTTTTGATTGGTTTTATTTTATTTTGTTTTGACCAATTGAGTTTAATTATGGGCTTGGCACTATCCATTGAACCTTGGTGGGTTCATTAGTGTGTACAATGGTGAGGACAATAATTTCCCCTTATCCTGAACCCATCAGTAGCCAATACTTCCACAGAGAAGTGTAGGGCCTAGTCACTTTCTCTGATCCAAGATTGACTCATGAGAGGTCTAGTATTGTGCAGATCCAGTGAAGATAGATGCATTTGTTTTAGATCATGATTCCAATGACTGATCCATTCCTCTAAGATACTGTTACAGGGTCATTCTCCCTGTGTTCTGGCTCTTAGTTCTTTCTGACCTCTTATTCTGTGATGTTCACTGGTGCTTGGAGGGGAATGAGGTAAATGTCCCTGTTTGGAACTAAACATCTCAACTAATACTTATTCTCAGTGCTTTGAACAGGTGTGAATCTATGAATTCACAACCAGAATTCTCTCTGATTAAGATTGAAAGTCACATTTGTGAATATCTATAAACATAAAAATTAGAAGGCTGTTCGATGCTAAGTCAGTTTTGCTGCATATAGTTCATGAGCCTCAAACCTTACCTAACATGGTTTATTTTCTTTGTACATTGGTTTTCTCTTGTGCAGCAGGACTCAAATCCAAGCACAGTGGTGAGTGGTTTGTTACTCAAATAATAATCAGGCTACTATTGTACCAATGAGCACATCTTGCCTGTCAGCTTGATACTGTAGTTTATAGGGTTCACAGCTGAGTGAGAGTGTTAATATCTTTTCTCCCCAAGTATCCTGCTTAGCAACTTCTGGTATTAACAATAAGGGAGCTTCTAGTTCATTTACAGCTTATTTTTCTGTATTTTACAACTGACATATGTGATGTTTTCAGCAATAATGTGTCACTAACCTGTTCTGTTGAGCAAACCAGAGGAACAATTGAGCTTACATTATTCTAGGATATTTTGTGGCTGCTTAGCTCAACAATGTATAAGGAGGTAAATAAAATATGTACAAAGAAAGAATGCACACAGCCTAATGGCTGGATGCTGCTGCTTCTGAGAGCTATGGGCTAATATCCTACAGTTCCTGCTGTTTTAGTGTGTTCTTTGGCTTGCTCAAAAAATATAAGCAATGTACCCTACGATCCCAGAAAAACCTCACTGTGTCTTATTTTGTGTTAACTGCATCTTGTTTTCATTGAGTGATCATGATGAGGGTTGACCAAACTTTTATGAGTTGGGATAAGTGCACTGGATCCATGCTCGCACAACAGCCAAATACCATTTTGTCGAATTTGTCAAAGTGCATTACTTTCATTAAACCTCGTGTGATTATACTTTTACAACTGCTTGAAAGTTAAGAAGTCAAGAAAGGACCTTCAGCTATTTAGAATACCTGGGTTCCATAAGCTTTCAGAGCTCTTGAAACCTCTGGTGTGTAATCACTATGACCTAGGCACAGGTGCTAATGTTACATGTTTTGTGGATTATTTCTGTGCAGCAACGTTTAGAGAAATGTTTATTGTTCTCACTTAATTAAAAAGCCCTGTGGCTAATCTGCACATGATCTTTTCCATATATTGCACTGATTATTCACTTTCAAATTCCTAGAATAAAAAGAGGACAGCTGAGTATTGACATGCTATAAAATTTTAAAATCATCACATATGTGTTAGCTCATTTGTAACAGATAATGCAGTTTGTAGATAACAGAAAGAGAGAAATTGTCAGATCATTCTGTCTATTGTTTGCAGGCTGTGGTGGTGCATCAAACATTTATACAAGGCAGGAGACATATTATGCATTTTTGTAACTTCTGTATCCCTTCAAGTGTTATGATTTAGCTGAATTTTGTTGCCAGTGATATTGTTGGAATTAAGATAACCAAATGACACATAGCTCTGTCTCTCCCATACTCACCTTTTATCAACTCTATGAGCTAGGACATTCCTCATTGAAGCATATGCCTAATGACAGATTAATATCAGTGTAGTCAGATACAATGATGCAGGACACTGTATTCTGACTAATGAAAGATATTTACATATTGTTGCTAATCAGTCATTATCTTGTATTTCACATAGCCAGGATGAGTGCATATTTAGGAAATGAATGGATGCTTTTTGTTAATGTTTCTGATTATTGCTGGCAATACTGAGCCCATGGGAGAAAAAAGAACGATAAAGAGAAAGAGGAAGGAAGAACAAACGAGTTAAGGAATGTCAAAGCAATGAAAAGAGCGAGGGTGTAGGTTGCTGTGTGGGTGGCCTGTGTGTATGTGACACATGCATAATTTTGGAAGTTTGAATTTTCTATAGCATTATTTTGGAATATTACCAAGTGATGCAGTGCTGTGACTGAGTTGTACTAATTCTGGGTATGTCTAAAATGGTGCCTAGCATAAATCTTCCCTTATAGGCATGGATAGAAACAAAAGCATACTAACTTACTTGTTATTATTTGCTCCTCCTTAAAATCATGTACTTAAATTCATTTAAAAATTGGTAAGGTTTTTTTTCAGCATTCATTTTTTTGAACCTATAAGGGACTAACATTTTCCTCACTTGTGCATATTGCTGTCAGATTGTTCTTTAGAATATAGGGCCATCTTCCTCATCTGCTAGGGTTTTCTGGGTCTCATAGAGCCTGTAATTACAGAAAACCTTTGTATCCTTGCATACAGGCTTTCTTGTGCTATGGTGTCCCCTGACTGTGTAATCCATTAACCAATTTTCTCTGTATACCTTGGACTCCAACTACTTAGCTACATGTTCCTCCTTCTATCCTGTGGGCTGACTGACTATGTTCCCTTCCCCCTTTTGATATCTATCTGTGTATCTCTTTATCTCTGCTACTGTCCATTGAAAAATAGAATTTTACACATATATTTAGAAGGCCTTGAATTACAATAAACATATATAGCATAAAGTATTATAAGTGAAATACCTAATACCATTCCTTCTTTCCATCTTGAGAAATAAAGTTGATTATATATATGCTTACATGGAGAGAGTCAAAACTCTATCTCATCTCACAGGTCATACTATATTTTAATAAACCCAGTAAACTCTGTGATTCTTGTCTAGGGCAACTGCTATTTCCTATATGTAATTCACCAGAGAACAGTCTTATATGGAATCAAAGCTTGGCTTCCCCTTTGTTCACCAAGAATATGGCTTTCTCTTATACTGCACCAAATTTTGGTCTTTTATCATTTAATACTAAAAGTTAGTGTCATCCCATCCCATTTTTCTACTTTACTATAGTTTGTGATGAACTTGTTTGAGAATCCTCTTTTATATGCATGTCTACTGCTACTGAGGTGAGAGCATTTGGTTTCTTTCTTTGAAGAACTTGCAGCTTGAAGTCCACTCTTCTCTTTGAACTAACTGATGGTAAGGGCTGCTGCAGTGCTGATGTAGCTGGAATCTTCTTCTGGGTTCGAGAGAAAAGATGTTTGGTGTGACTGAGATTGTATCTTCTCACTGTTCAGAACAACTGAGTTGAGTAGAGTTGATTACATTTAATCCTGTCAGTAACCCACTTAAAGCTTTTTTTTCTGATATTCCTGGACTCTGATGATAAATGTAGATGGACAGCTATGAGTCTTTAGAGTCAAACCTGAGAATGAATCTTGACACCACCATTGAAACAATGGGTATTGGTGAATTTCCAAGTTCCAGCCTCCTCCTCTGGGAAGATAATGGAAAGGTGACCATCTCCAGGTCTGTAGAAAGTAATAAATGCTACCGAGAAGCACAATGAGACATAAAGAATGTCTCCTGATTGTGAATTCTCATCTCTGCTTTCTCTTGTGACCAGGCTATAAATAACCCCAAGAAAAGTGGAACGGGCATGGGTTGCAGATGCATCTGTCCAGTCCCTTTTAAATATCTTTACTGTTAATAACATGGCACACTGTTTTAAAAGACAGACCCATTTTAGATGTCTAAATTGAATCTGTACTGGCTAATTGAAAACCCAAAGGTTGCCTTTTATATAGGAATAGGACAAACGTGTCATTTTTTGTAAAGATTAACATCTCTACTAATTGTGAGGCTTCTTTTGTTATCTTCATGGTATAGATTTGCATTTATTTTGCCATAGCTCCAAATCTCATCTTAAAAATTTCTTGAAATCACTTGTGCATCTGGGTGATAATTTTTTCTTTTCCTAAAAGTTGTTTGTTTATTAATTTGTTTTATAGCCAACTTTATTACTGAATGTTCTCAGATCTCTGAGAAAAGTTTCTTTCTTCTAATTTTAACCTGCTTGACTGAAGAGTTAAAATTGGCATTTCATGGCTATGAGAGTCATATGTGTTTTTATAATTATTTCCTTTCTTCTGTTTGTTAGTGCTGGGAATGGAATCCACATCTTTGAGTATGTTAGAATAGGAATCTATCAGTGGGCTACGCACCCACACACTCCAATGGCCTGACATTAATTAAAATAAAAATTTATTGTTGTAGAAACATTGCTTCCCTTAGAGAGGTCAGAGTATTTAAAAAGTATTCAGGTTTATAATGAGACTACATAGAACTCTTATTTTTATCTTATGAAGTCAGAACAAATCTGAAGAAATGAGTTCTTAATTGCAAGTAGATTCATATGTGCTGATATAAAATGAATTCATTTATGCCTTCAACAACCAGAAGACAAGAATAAAATTAAATAAAATATGGTTATGCTTGAAAGTATCTATGATAGCTCTAACAAATGGAGCTTCATTCATGTCTTAAACCTTCTTATACTGCTAATTCATTATCTCCAAGTTACATAGCAGTGCATGTGTGTTCCCTTTATTGGGAAGCTGACTCTATAGAAGTCCAAAATGACTCCAATGGAATGGATGCCCTAGTCATTCATTTCTTTCCTTGACACTATTAGCTCTCTGGTTATACATTATCCACATTTACCCACTAAGAAATTAGCTAGGAACATGAAATCATGTGCTTTCTGTATCATTTTTTTTTTGTGGCTTTAATAAATTCCAGAAAACTGGATGGTTCACAATTAAGAAGAAAGGTTCTCTTTCACTCAGTTCTACTGTGTACCACATCTGATCTGATTCAAGTGAACACTGGGATGCACCATAGGGTGGCAGCGATGTGAAAAGAGGAAGCAGGCACGTGGAAAAGAGTACTGCATAAGGAGACTGGGAGGAAGGTCCTGGGCACATTGAAATAGCTTGTCTTGTGGTAACAAATTAAATGCAATGCAAGCTAACTATCCTCGCTGAGACTTGATCTTATCTGCAGAAAACAAACCAGACTCTGATATGTGAGGCAGACGTTAATCCATCTCTAAAGGTATTACTCTATGACTTGCACTAGCTGGGAACATCTTTTGCAATGAGAAGGAAATTTCAAATAATTTGGGTAGAGGCCACCATATCTAAATCCTAGAACTATTTGATTGCTTTAAATATTTTAAGCAAATATTTGCAATGAGAAGAAAATTTCAAATAATTTGGGTAGAGGCCACCATATCTAAATCCTAGAACTATTTGATTGTTTTAAATATTTTAAGCAAATTTGATTGTATTTTTAAGTTAGTTATTTCTAGTAAATACCTTTAGGAACGTAGTTTTCTTACATCCATAAAGCATGCACATTTCCTATTCTGGTCAAAGTTGACATAGCATAGAAAAATTGTCATATGTCCCTTTACAAAGATACCTCCAGAATTCCTTTAATTACTGATTCCTGTATAGAATTGCACAGAAAATAATTCACATGATAAAGTCATGCACATAACTGCATTTTCCCTCTTTGAGCTATACAATATACTTGAAGACTAGTAAGTAATGGGTGCTGAGGCTAAGTTGTAGGTTAGATAAGTTTTCAGGCTGAGTGGTCAGTTCACGGCATACAGCTAGGAAGCCAGGCTAAGTATTGTCCTTTGTTCATGACTTTCTGTCACAAGCCATCCCCATATTTCATGCATCGGGAAAGCTGTGAGCTACAATGTCAGCATGTGTCATCAGTAAGCCAGCTACTGATGAAGACAGTACTTTATATCCCTCATCTCAACCTGTCAACTCTACCCATCGACAGCAGCTTCTTCTTAATGTATTCACAAAACTTCCCAATGAATATATTACCATCACAATCATATGTCTGTAGCAAGGCCTAACATTTAAGTATAAAATTTGGCTAATAAATTCGGTTGAAAGAAAATCTCACACCCAGTGCAATATGTTGCTATATGTTGAATTCTGTAGCAAAACTGTTCAATGTTTAAACGGTCTTGTCAGAACATAGATACTGGTCTGGTTTCAGTTTTCTCTTTTAAAATAATTTATTCCATTTAAGAACTTGATTTGATTTTAAATATAATTCCCAACAGATGTTATATATAAATTGCAAATTAAAATAAAATAAACAACACTGAAATATGCTATTTCTAGTTTCTCTTTTCTGCTCTGATTAAGACAGTGCTGCTGGTATATGTCTCCATTGTGGTAAAGATAATGGTTATATTATAAAGACATTTTCTGTCACAATGTGAAGAAAGCTTCTAGAGGATTACTCATACTCATACATTAAAACAAACAAACAAATAATAGAACATAGAAGGAAAAATCAAAGGGATGAACAGAAAATAAGAGAAGACATAAGAATAAAGAAAAAGGAATGAAACACAGAGGGATTCTTGTATCAACTGAGGCCAGAGAAAGTTAAAGCCATGCATATGCCTTTACATGATGCCCTAGTTTCTACATGTGGCACAGTGATGAATCCTTAGCCTTGCTTTGAAAACTCAGGAAAGCCAAAGGACTTGTTATTGTTTTGATATTTTTCTAATTTCCAAATCTTATATTTTCTGAATAGAAGCCAAGCTGCTGATGTCTTTAATGCCAGCACTTGGAAGGCAGAGGGAGAGGCAAGCAAATTTCTGAGTTCTAGTTTCAGTTTTGTCTGCAGAGTGATTTCCAAGACATCCAGAGCTACACAGAAAATCTTGTCTTGACAGAGGCCTGATATAGCTGTCTCCTTAGAGGTCTGTCAGAGCCTGACATATACAGAGGCAGATGCTCACAGCTAACCATTGAGCTGATCATGGGGTTCCCAGTGGAGGAGTTAGAGAGAAGACTGAAGGAGCTGAAAGGGTTTGTGGCTGCATGAGAAGAGCAACAATACCAACCAACCAGAGCTCCCAGGGTCTAAACTACCAGCCTGGGTGCACATAGGGAGGGACCCATGGCTCCAGCTATATATGTAGGGGAGGATGGCCTTGTTGGGCATAGGTGGGAGAGGAGGTACTTGGTCCATTGAAGGCTGGATGCCCCAGTGTAGGGAAATTTGAGGGTGGGGAGGTGGAGTGGGTGTGTGGATGGGGGAACATCTTCATAGAAGCAGAAGAAGCGGGGATGGGATGGGGGTTCCTCTATGGTGGGAAAATGCGGAAAGGGGATCACATCTTAAATGTAAATAAAATATCCAATAAAAAATCACATAGATAGATAGATAGATAGATAGATAGATAGATAGATAGATATAACAAAAAAAAAGGTGTAACACCCAAATTGAGAGTTAGCAGGAACATGTGTTTTCATTCTTTAAAACACCAAGTCGTTTGGTTCTTTCACATGATAGATTTTCTTTACTTCCCTTTGGTTTTAGAATTGTAATTTAACACCAGTATCACATTATTTTTAGCAATTTAGAGGAATCTTTTGCCCCTTTGACTTCAGCCATCCAAAACCCTTCCAATCCCATGACAGCCATGCATAAGAAGCAACAAAGCAATGTTTACCAACTCAGAAGGATTTAGAGGCAAACCCACCAGTCTCTTTCCTCTTGCTGACCTTCTACATGACAAAAAATGAAGTTTATTATGTGAAAGGGGAAGAAATGTGACTATACTGACACCTAGATCAAGCCTGCAATTGACAAACATGATTTTGTCTTTGTATTTGTACAGAAAGTCTTAACTCAAGCCTGACACACCACAGATGTCTTTGAAGAGTCAAATTGCCTTGTCTTTGATGTTCTGGCCACCTTCAGTACTCATCTAACCTTTGATTTCAGTCTTATTCAACTTAATGAATCCTAAGCTCTTTTCTAATTTGTTATCCACATAGATGGAGGTCTGGGAGTATTAAATATATCAATATATATATTTTTCTTTGTTTAAATACAAATGACTTTCTGGGGATGTAGCTCAGCAGTTGCCTAGCATTTGATGCCTTTTGTTCAAACCTCAGCCCCTAGTAAATAGATGCTATAAATAAAGATATAAACTGTAATTTAGTACCAGTGTGTTTATTTTCTGCTTTGTACTGTTTTGCATTTAGTACAATGTAAAGAACTGTAACTACATTCTTCTCGAGGGACAGCCTGGAGAAGGTTATAAGTATGTGTGACAGTCATCAGAAATGTACAGAGCATGCCTCTGACTTCTGGCTCTCTTTAGCTTCAGTTAATACCATTTAAGTGTGTTTTGTGAAGACACCTCCTCACCACCTTTCATCTTAGAATGAAATTTTTTTTTTTTTTTTTTTTTTTGTTTTTTTTTTTTTTTTTTCTCTCCTGGCTGTGCCTCTATGGCCTCTGAAGGCAATGGGGTAAGGAGAAGGTTCCATTTCAGGATAAATGTAAAATCCCTTCTAAATTTCTAAGAAGTGAAGCACTAGAAATTAAAATCAGAAAGGGAACAGCAACCACTGATTGAGATCAGATCAACTTAAAGTAAGAAACAAATACCGCTCTTGAAACTGTAGTGGTGGGAAAAACTTCCCAACTTACCCTTCCAAGAAATGGGGCTGGGGGAAGCTACTGCAAGTAAACAAACACATGTATTTTTCTCTTTTTCAGAGTATCATATCCCACATCTCAGCAAATGGTGATTCATCACCCTAGATCTTCATGAAACAAGCCTGAGGAGTTAAACCCATATTTCAAACCCGTATTACATAGTCACATTTGGGTAACACTTAAGCTATGCTCTACCAAGGCAGCATAGCCCTTGTACATGAACCCCAGAGTCTATACCATTCACCAACTATTTTGACTCTGCTTCCTTAGAAGCTGCTATTATCTTCCATAAGATGTTACATTCTGCAATGGGAAGAGGAGGCACATAATAATCCAGCTGTCCGCCCTTTAAATCTTTTGCATTTCTCAGGGATTGAGGAAAGAGAAGTAGCAGTATTGTTTCATGGGAAGATTCTTTATAAGAAAATAATTGTGTATATTTGACTGAGGTGGTGGTGAATTCAATAATGATGCTAGCTGTTTCCCTTTCTCTATGTTGATCCATGATTAGGATAGTATTTAAATGGATGTAAGAAAAACCAGAACATACCACTAATGATTTACATCCGTCTGGAGTTATATATGCTTCCATCTTTTGCTTCAAAAAAATCAGTCTTGCTTTCTTTTTCATCTGAGAACCCCATGTAAAACTAATGGAAATGGAAGCTTGAGATGAATTTTACCATGTGCTAAAGCATGCTCCCTACAAACTATGCTGTACATAATTTTATTATCCTCATTTCATAGATTAGAAAATGGATACTTAGAGAATTAAGGAAGTCATCAAGCTCATAAAATATTAACAGATGAATTTAACCCAGAGTCCTTAGGACTTTAAAAACTCTCTGTATGTGGCAACATTATGTACTGAATGAGTGCTAATGAGGACCACCTAGCACATTGTAGTTTTCCAAAGGCCAAGTTCCTAAAGTAAGAAAACCTGGGTGATATCTCAACTCCAATAGAATTTAAGTGTATGAACTTGAAATGTTTCTCTAAACTGAAACTCCTGGAATTACTCCCCCATATCACATCTATTCACACTCAAATTCCAGAATTTGCAGTTGTGTCTTGGTTTTGATAAGAAGCTTTCCTATGTTGTCTTTAAAACAGTGTCACTAAGTGATCTTACAACTGTCCCTCAGTGCTTAAAGTGTGGGCACTACTACCACCCACAACAAATCAAACAATTCGGTACTCAATTTGAACCCATAATGCCTTAATCTGTTTTCTCAATTAGAACAATTTTAAGGAGGGACTCTAGCATCCATACCATGACCAATTTTAAGGAGAGACTCTAGCATCCATACCATGACCATCAGTTTTTGGTTTTGCTTTGTGAATTTTATGGCATCCTTTGTATCAGGCAACGTGTCCTTTTAAATATCCTGGTCATGCTTGAAGTTCTCTGTTACCAGAGATAGATAATAGTCTAGGAGTTAAAATAAGATTGAAGAAATGTGCTAGGTGTGTTCATTAGTATTTGTTAATTGAGTATTTCTCATTGAAATAATGAGGATAATAACCTCAAATGACTAGTGTTTTCTGAGGTTTCAGCAAATGACTGTGTTTATAAGAAGTGGTAACTTGTACTGTACGATTAGAGAATCTGTTTTTTACATTCAATATTTTGTCCTCAGAAACACATATGGTCATGCATGACTATCTCCGGGGTTTCTAAGTGAGTAGTTGAAGGATTCTTTGTGCTCCCTTACAGTGGCATTTCTAATCATTTTTATTCCAAACATTTTAAAAGGAAGATGCTCTTTACTTCACTGAATTATATCAGAATATTCCAGAAATAATGCTTTCATACAGATCCCTGCCTTTTCGTCTCTCATTGTCTGCCTACCAGCCACAGATGCAAGTAAACAGTTCCAAGGCCAATAGCACTTCGCTTCTGCTTCTTTTGTTTCTACCAAGGCTGTGTGGCAAGCACATGATTTGTTCATTCTTTGAAGGAAAAAAAAAGTTGAGTGCCGAGTCTGGGCATCTTGCATAATTGATTTGGAAAAGAAAAGAGCAATGATATTATTTGACTCTCTCCCTTTGCCTTGTGAAAAATGTTAAGGGATATTGAGGAAGAGTCCAGATGAATGAGGATAGATGATTAGGTAGAGTTTAAATAAGAAATTTGACATCTACTTTTAAGAAAAGAACATGCTATGCTTATAAATGTTAGAGACAGGGAAGTAGGAGGGAGGTAGGCAGGCTCATCCTTGGTACTCGACATACATTTTCTCAGTGACACTGGAAGAATTATTAATAAAATCGTGAATTTTTACATATCAGGTTTGAAATTCATAAGATACACTAATGAGAAGTCAAGTGTTAAGCAGAATATATAAATTGTGGTCACTAGTTATAATAGATGATAAATATTATAGATTATACAGACAATATATGATACTTATTCATATTTTGAAGCATCTAGAATTGGGTTTCCATTAGAAAGTAGGTAAGCTAAAAGATCAGCCTAGAGGTCCTGGGGAGATGGAGAAATGCAATGGGAAATGAGAAAGAAGGACGAAGAAACTAAGAAATTGATAGGAATTGAGGAAGATGCCTGGAATGTGCTTTTGATTTGATCATGTGACAACTGTGGTGAGCACTGTAGACAAAGATGTCCTATGATATAGCTGAGGAAAAACAGGTGGAAAGAACTTAGTTGCTGATAGAAAGTATGATGTAGAATAGTTGTTTAAAACCCAATTCTGAAATCGCAGAGAAGAAAAACAGAGATATTAGGTGATCATTACATAGCACATATAGCAAAATAATTTTTCTTTACAGTGATTCATTGCCTTAGCATCTATTAAACTATAATTTGTGAATCATTAGTAATTTTAATTTTATAGAGTGATAATCATTATTTAAAACATTATAGTCAAAATAATACATGTCAGATGTTAAAGGTCATTTTATTTCTATGTAATGCATTATTATGAAAGACTCAGAAATTATTATACACCCATAAATATAAGCATGTATAGAGTGATGCTATCAAATGACGTGTGTGTGTGTGTCTCAATCTGATGGCTGCACTCACATTATGCAAGTGTTCTGCTAGCGAACTATATCCCCATTCCCTAAAGTGTATTTTCCTTTCATATTTTCAAATTACATTAAAGATCATTCTAAGTCTATCTATTGTCTATCATCTATCTATCTATCTATCTATCTATCTATCTATCTATCTATCTATCTGATCAAGCCTCTTGTTTCCACAGATATGTGAAGTATCTTTTAAATATTCAACAGTACTAACTTGTAATAGTGATGTGGTCCTTATTATGTCTGCTTCATACTAGATCCTCCTCTCAATTTGTTTCTGGACATTCTGAATGCTATGCCCCAGAGTGTTACCATATATAAGGATGTACATCTGTGGCGGTCACTACGTTACAATGAGATCAGGAAGGTTAACCTTTGTCCAATATAGTTAGACTAACTGTAAGAAATGCAATTAAGACGTAAAAAGATACCAGATAACTATAAGACGATACAGGGAGAACTTAGATCTACAAGCCTAAGGCAGTAGCCTGGAATACAGTTTCCTCCTCAAATCATCAGTAGAAAATGATCTTAGCCTTAGACTTCTGGCCTCTAGAACAATGAAAACATAAACATAGCTGTTGAAGCTACCCAGTTGTGAGTTGGCATTATGCCAGCACAGCAATAGGACAGACCCTGTCACAACTTCTATTTTATGTTGTGCCCTCTGACTGTTAGTACATGCTGAGGTGTGGAGGCCCAGCATCATCAGTACCTGTTAAGAGATGAGAAAAAATAAGGTGAAAACGTAAGAAATCACTTACCCAAGGCTGGGAGTCCAACAAGCTGCTGAGTGCAAAATGAAGTTTCCTAAATCCTTGGCTGTGCTCTCACCTTGACAGAAACCTTGGTAATAGTTCTGAGCCATGCTGTGCCTACTGTAGTAGGTACAACTCTACCCTGGCCTAC
Organism: Arvicanthis niloticus; assembly: GCF_011762505.2. Lineage (NCBI taxonomy): Eukaryota > Metazoa > Chordata > Mammalia > Rodentia > Muridae > Arvicanthis > Arvicanthis niloticus. Next base: position 91,156,727 of record NC_047660.1, on the reverse strand, counting down.
CTATTGGCTCCAAAAACTGTATTTCTCTGCAAATCCAGATTCTGATATTCTTTGAAATAAGACTTAAAATACCCCCCAAACAGCACAAATACTAAAATAGACGTAGTATTAACATTTATTGATACATGAAAGAATGACTCATATTTTTGATTTTATATTACTTTTTAAGAGTTAGTTTAACAATTTAAGATATATAAATATGAGATACTTTAATTTACTTATGTGTTATATTTAATAGTTTTATTATTTTAATTGAAAAGTTATTCTATGGTTAGTATTGTCAGTGCTATTACATACTGAAGCTGTTACATACTTGATTCAGAACATGGAGAAATTAAGATTATACTGACCTTGAAATTTCATTCTTAGTGGCTAGCTTTTATAGTTCTGGAATAAGATGTGCAGATTACTGAAGGATTAAAGTAATCATCAGCTTTACCCAACTGTGCTATTAGAAATATCAACCTTCAAAATGAAATATAATGTCAATTTTATACACATGTAAAAATGTAATTTATATATTTACAAATATAGAATCAGCAACCATGATGAAAAGCCCTATACATTATAATCAAATACTTATTGCATTTACTTAGATTTTCTATGCATTGGCATCAGGTAAACTTCATTCAATTCCTTTTTTTTAATTTAAAAATAATGTCTTGCTGTAGGGTAAATGGGATTTAAAAAACATATCACTCAAACTAACCTCAGATTTTAAGTCTTCCTACATCTTTCTATTACATGTTGAGACTGCAGGTGCACATCAATACACCTGGTTTAATATTTTAAAACATTTGGGCTGCTGTTTGAGAAGTAACAAAAGAAATATAGAAATCTGTAGAAAACTCATGATACTTTACAAAAGGTTCACTTATGTCCAGCATATTTTCTCCTATTATAAATTTAAATGGTATTTGATACTAATTGGAACCTTAAATAGTACTGTGATCTCTTGCTTCACACTGTACTGCAAAAGAAATATTAAACTGTTTTCTTTCTCAGTCAGTTGTAAGTATTCTATCTTAAGTCATCATAAACTAGTCCATAGTTACACAGATAATTACTGGCACATCAGCTGTGTTTACCTCCACAAGGACTTCATAAGATAAAGAAAACTGTAAAATAATAACAAAGAATTGCAGGAGTTTCTGACACTCCAATCACAACAGAGGAGGTAATTGGTAGTTGATGGCTGTTTAGAGGAGAGTCACTTGGTTTTTGTTAATCTGTTTCTTTGTTTGTTTGTTTATGGGATGATGGCCTGGCCATTGGTGCCTTGTTCAGTTCCCCAGTGGATGCTTATACACACAGAAAAAGATATTTGTATTTTTACACTGATGAGGAGTGTGAAGTAAAGAGGATAAAAAGGTAAAGGGGCTGTGAGTAGGCAGAGTGCTTCAATAATTAATATAGATGTAAACAAAGTTGACTTAAATTATGTCCATTGAAAACTTATTTGTAAGAGAAAATCATCATTAGCAAATAATTTCATTGGGCCCATTGATGTCATTGGGAATAATTCAATAAGCTCAATTTGTTGATAATGTTTGAGCAAGGGCAGATGGGCAATTTTAATACAGCCTTTTTGCCAGGACCCATTTCCAGGCATGTGCTGATCTAGATTGCCTACTGAAAAAAAGCAGAGGCCCATGGAGAGAGCTTCACCCAGTAAAGCTGTCCAGTTGGTTGCATTTTTCCTCTGTGTGAATCTAATTTTAAAATGTAACCAAAGTTTCCTTAGATGTCTTCCCACTTGCAGTTAATTATGTAAATATATGAAATATGCATTTTCTTTAAAAGCATATTACTGTTTTGTCTTTATCCACCAATGATTCTTAGATAAAATGTGGTAATAAAATGGTAACATATATTTAGCTATATGAGAGAAAGTAATAGAGAAATTTCTGAGGCGTAAAATGAGATACATAATTGCTTCTAAAAACACAGGAAAAGAAAACACAGAGTGACAAACCCACACAATCAAACCTTCTTGATCACCTGTGGCTATTTTGTTCTGTTATTCTGGATAGAAGAAAAGATTCCCTTTTTTATTCTATTTTTCTCCTATGGACCAGAGTATTTTTGCTAGGAATTGAAGCAGAGCCGCACTAACATTTTGTCTCAAAGCGGTGTCCTGAGGCTTCCTTCAGTGTTTCTTGGGTCTTTTATGGGGTGGGAATGTTGGGCATTTCATGAAGCACATGTTCTTAGCATGTTAACAAAGTGTGAGATTAAAACACGAGTCTGAGAGCAAACAGGAATCTGAGTCTATTCTTAATTCTCTTTATTTTGGAGCTGCCTTCACCAAAGCCCATTTTTAGGTGTCACCAGTTGTGATTTCATTTAATTTCATAGATCCTTTAGTGCTGAATGAAGTGTGCCCAAGGTCAGAGGGTACATAGTGGAGCATGTTCGCTGTAGATCAGGAATAGAGATTTGGAAGAAAGGAGAGTTTCCTACTCTTTCAGAGAATGCCATGCTTTGGGGACTGCCATTTTGGGGGGACCACTATCCTCTTATAAATGTTTCCAAAAGTCTCTTGTTAAAGGCTCGGCTTCCGGTATGTGACATTACTGGAATGCAGTAAAGCTTAAAAAGGTGTGGTGCCATGGGAAATCTTGTTGAACTGAAGTTCCTGATTTTTTTTCTTATGCATTTGTTTCCCCTCCTTGAAGCAAATGATCTTCCTGGGACATATTCTTCCACCATGATGTACTTTGTCACCAAATGTCCATAGCAATTAGACCAGTTATTATAGACCAAAACAACTAAAACCATGCAGCCTAATTAAACCTTTCCTCATTTTCCTTTGATGTACACCTGAAATTTCCTGAAGTACCAGATATTGAACAATACAGAGCACATAATATATACATGGACTGAGGACAGCGGTTAATAGGTGAGACTGAAGACTTGGGTCCTCCAAGTCCAAGACATTCCACTTTGGGTTGATTCGTTCATGGATTTTAAAACCAGCAGTAATATGAGAGTCTCAAGACTTAGTAGAAACATTTGAAAGTTATTTGCTCTCCAGTTTCATGTGGTGAAGCCATTAATGCTCCCAGGTTTTGCACTACCAACAAGGTAGGCAAAAGCCAAGTTGATTTACATTTACTGTACTCTGAGCAGTAGAGATACAAAGGATTTAGCATTTTGAAACATCAGAAATGATGGGTATTCGTGTGGCATCTGCCAATGCTGTGGCACCTATTTGCAATGAAAGTAATAGTTTTTCAAATTTTAGTTAATCATATGGTCAAGGAAATGTCCAAATTATGTTATTGTTTATCAATTGAGAAGAAATGTTCAGCTCTGTTTTATTGGTGAGAAAACTTAGTCTTGAAGTGGGTATGGTACTCTACAAGTTCAAGATATGTAATGTAAATAGATTAGGGGATGGTCAGACCTTGGAGTGCATATCCAGGATGTATCATTGTAACCACATGATTTACCACATTAAAGCCCCCAACCTTATTTGGAAATCGATTAAAGGTATACTTGCAGATAACTGATATGAGGCTTGTAGAAGATCCAGTATTGATGGTGTCACAGAAGCCAGAGATCTCCAACCAGCCAGTGACTCATTGCAATGAACATTTAAAAATGAAGATATGTGGACAGAGGGGTACAATGTGGGTCACACTAGGACACCACAGCTTCCATGACAAGATGTTTTCTATTCCTTGTTTTGTGTGTGTGTGTGTGTGTGTGTGTGTGTGTGTGAGAGAGAGAGAGAGAGAGAGAGAGAGAGAGAGAGAGAGAGAGAGAGGCGGAGGTATCCAGGGCAGAGATCAGATATGAGGGAATAGGGAATGAGTGAGACTGGGTGCATGATGTAAAACTTAAACATAATCAATAAACAGTTCAAAAAGGCATCTTTGTGAAAAAAGCTTTCTGTAGTATATTATGTGGTTTAGAAATCATAAGCTATTATATCAGATCAGACCCGAACTTTATTATGTGTGATGTTTTCATTATCTCTAAAATTTGCATTTTATTATACTATAGTAGTTATATGTTTTAATATATTTTTCATGTTCACTTTAACAAATTTTGTACTAAAAATCTATTCAAGACATTTTTTTAGAGTCCATGGTAAGAGTATATTGTTATTTTTCTTCTTTTCATCTATGAACACAAACAAGTAAAAAGTTATTTGACTAAGTTTTATTTTCTTTAGTTTAACAGTATTTATTATTAATCTGTAGCATTTGGGTTTCCAGTGTTTCCTTGTTTGGTGTGACCTGGAGAGCTCAGACTGTCCCTGGAAATAGCATACTCTCTGAAGCAACTCATGTATAGGTAGTATGCAACATTCATCATCACTGAAATGCTTAATAAGCTACAGTACTTTTAAGAATTTAAAGATGGGCAAGAATTTCTGGCTCTGTGTAATGTAAGCATCATTTACTGTGTAGACCATATTATGCTTCTGGACAGCCCAAAGGACCATGGACTGTCTATTTACTATTCTACATGAGCCATATCCAACCACTATAGGCATCATGGGCTTAGGTAACCTTGCCCAGTGACCTACCCACAGTGTGTGCTATGTTCAGTTCTCACTGATGCAGAGCTGAATTTATAGAAAGAATGATAAAATAGTTAAATGAGAAGTTATTATTTCTTATCTTATTCCCCTGGAATTGTCAGGAATTGTTCTGAGTATTTTTCATGTGTTATCTCACTTAATTACCAACAAATCAATATAGAATATTGAGTATCTTGCCTAGCACTAAATACCACGAAAGACTGTTTTTTAATTGAAACATTGGCATGGTTTGTAAAATCAAGGTATTTTGGATGATATATGATCATTTGTTTAGGTTGATCTATCTTTGTCAACCTTGAAGAAACACTGTGGAACTATTTTGACCAAGTAGGGAGAAGCCTGGAATGGGCAGGTGTCACTGTTGGACCAAAGCAATGAATATGGAACCAGGAACTCATGAAGAAGAACCTAGAAAGGACAGGCTAGACAGAAGAAAATTAGACAAAGATGGGAAGTCCCTTGGGACTCTGGAGGGCTCAAATGTCCAGCAAGGAAGGGAGATAGAATAAGGGAAAAAGATGAGGCCTGGGGTCTTCACTCATAAGGAAGCATGAGCTTCTTTTTGATACTAAGATAGAAATAAGAAATGTAGTGATGCTCCACTTTTATTAAATTTGTCTTTCTGAAGGCCATAGTCTTACAGATTGGATTTGAATGATTATAAACTTGCAGAAGCTTCGAGGTGGGGGTAACAGTGCTGCAATTAGCACAGACTCAAATTGTGAGAAATGCAAATATAAAATCCCCGCTTAGATTCTCTAGAGAAGACATAATAATTGATTAATGTATTACCAGATAAGTCTGCCACCAAATTAGGAATGCAAAGCTTTGACACGTGTCATGTATTTTCAAAGACTTTTCTAGATTTTTTCCAAAGTCAAATCTTAGTAAGATAATCATCTTCATTTCACCACCAAATTTGAGAGTAACAGTTTCTGAAACAGTCAAAACTTCTAGAAACAATGCTTGTTCCTACTTTCTTCTAACTATGTGGCATCAAATACACAATTGAGCTTCATTGAACCTCAATTTTTTAATCTGTGCAAAAGGATTATATTAATGCAACTTATGGAGAGATAAGTGGATTAAAAAATCAATACATGTATGGTGATTAAAATCAGTCTGTCAGTTCATGATCATGTACCATTAGTCAGCATCTTCACTGTAAATTGTGTTCCTATAGATGTATTTATGTATATACGGTGGAGGCACACTTCCACCTTTGATGAAAATGAGAGTTGTCAGGAACTTAGAGTCTTTTATTCAGAGATATTATCTTTATCAGTAATATTAATTTATAAATTTATGTTTCCAATAACAATGCACATGTTAAATGCAGAACAAATGGGTTAGATGTGTTTTCAGAAGACTTGTAGATCAGTATGAAGAAAGACAATGGGAATATTGTTCATGTAGTGAAAGTGTCATGATTATATGTAAATATTATGTAAGTACCAAGTAGATACATTCTTTAAACAATGAGCTGAGTGTCCGGTTGAATGGTGAAGTTGTCAGGAAAGTAATAATTTAGTTGAGTGTCTATGAATATGTAAGAGTCCACATAAAAAATTAGAGGCTTCAGATGTTGCAGGCAGAGTCCCCTCTCACTACTCTAAGCTTGAATATACAAAAAACATGATGGATACTAGAAAATGTTAACTGTCTAAAATGTAGGACAACATGCAAAGGGTAGAAACTCAAGCCAGACTAGGAAGAACAACATTTGCTTTTCTTTACTTAGAGTCATTTGATGTATAATGTGAGCTTAAGATTGTCTTGAAATGTTAAATGGGAAATCTAGTGAACAGAAGTGAACTTAGGCCTTTTATGTTATAACTGAGAAATCATGAACATGAAGACTGACCTTGTACAGAGAGTAGGTATCTGAGAAGGTTACAGAGCATACCAGCAACTGAGTTATGAATGGAAACAGGAACCCATAGAGGGTTCATTACAGATCTATCTCTGACAAAGTAATAATACCTTGCTATGTGTAGGATATGCAAAGTATATGTCTAGACTTCATGGTGGGAACATAGATGCTCATTAATTTTTATATATTAGCATAATTTCAAAAATTAAAAATGCCATTTAGAACAATAGTTTTTTTAGTTAGAATCCAATGTTAATAGAAAAAAATAGTTTTTATGTATGAAAGAATATATTACATTTTTCTTTACTAAATTATTAAGAGATGGAATTTAATTACTTTAAGAAATACAAAAGAATGTTTTTGGGTTATTTGTAATTTATCAATTTCCTTCCCATTACACAATTTGCTACTGAGTATGAAGATACTAGGAGTTCTTTTGATTAGTGGCTGTATCGTATAGCATACATTTTTGGTTTATAATTATTTATAAAAATAATTCTTAATTTATTTCCTGAGAAGGGTGGAGTGAACTAGAAGTAGCTCTGATCACAGTAAAACCCAGGCAAAATATTCTAAGATGGGACTTTTATTAGATTTTTCAAACACCATAATGACCCTTAACTTATCAAGAATGTTGACCTTCAAAGCTGAGCCTTTGAGAACTTGATTGACATTCTTGAATTATCCAAATTCAAAGGAGCCCAACAGTGTCAACAAACCTAGACCCTTGGGAGCTCCTAGAGACTAAGCCACCAAGAAAAAAAGCATACCTGAGTTGGTCTGAGGCCACTGGCACTTATATAGAAGAGGGCTGCCTTGTCTAGTTTCAGTGGGAGAGGATGCATCTGATCTTGTAGAGATGTGATGCCCCAGGGCTGAGGGATATGGGGGGATGGAGGGATGGGGCATCCTCTCAGAGGTGAAGGGGAGGGAGAGATGGAGGAAGATTTCTGTGAAGCGGGGAACAGGAATGGGGGCAACCAGGAAGGAGGATATAAATAAATGAAAGAGTAAATAAATAAATAATAAAGTAAAAATATTGAATTGTGTGCCATTATATGAGGTGTCCCATAGTGTCCTTTTGATTCTATTATTCTTTTATTCTAGGAGGTATATGTGGCTGCCAATTTAAGATTATTGGCCTTTTGTAATAAGACTCAGGGCAGTGCATTATCAATGACCATCTCCTGCAATGGAGAGCTTGGGCCTTCATGGAAAAGATTCTTCATGTTTAATCCTTACCATCTAAGCCTTGTAGTTGGCAAATCCAATCCACTTAAGACTGTAACAAGAGAAATGGCAGACTGGTAATCTTTTATTTTCTGTATCTTTATTTTTTTCAGAAACTCAAAATATTTTTGTTATAATAATACTATTAACAATATTCATATTCATCAGGAATTAAATTTTCTTAAGTACTTGAGACTATAAATAAGCTCTTTATAGACTGAGAGTTATTGCTATAATAATAATTATCATCATTATTATTTTATTATTGCAAAAGTTTTTCTTATCTTTTATTGGATATTTTATTTATTTACATTTCAAATGTTATCCTCTTTCCCAGTTTCTCCTCTGGAAAATCCCTATCCCATTTCCTCTCCCCCTGCTTCTATGAGGCTGCTCCCCCATACCCACCTACTCCCGCCTACCTGTCCTGGCATTCCCCTATACTGAAGAATCAAGCCTTCACAGGACCAAGGGACTCTCCTCTGGTTGATGCCGGACAAGGCCATTCTCTGCTACATATGTGCCTGGAGTCATAGGTCACTCTATATGTACTCTTTGGTTGGTAGTTTTGTCCATAGGAGCTCTGGGGAGTCTGGTTGGTTAATATTGTTGTTCTTCTTATGGGGCTGTGAACCCCTTCAGCTCCTTCAGTCCTTTCTGTAAAATATGGGAAGCAAGGCTTCTTGGATCTGAGAAATATAGTTGCTCTGTAGATTTTTAGCTCCTTGTTTTATACATATTCCTAGATTCTGAGCTAGAATTAAGTCAATTTGCCAAAGAGAAATCTGGAGGATAAAAAGAAAGTCCAAACAGACAATAGTTAGAAATTATTTTTAAATGGTAGATTTTTTCTCATACATTCCAGAAATTATTTTTCACTGATTATAAGAATTGCTCCTGGCCATTCCCACCTTAATAATTAACAGAGTGTTTAGATAGTATTTACTAGGAATTATTACTAGGTTTATGGCTGTGGTTCATCAGAGATTTTACCACAGTGCCTCTTAATAGTCACCCCTGCTTCACGAAAACTGTGTCAAAGACCCAATATAATTCAGAGATAATGAGGAATTCCTGAATATTTTGAAATTTCTCAAGAGCTTTACTACTTCCATATTTAAGTGACAATTTGTTGATGAGTACAGGTACTGAAAAAAAAAACTATGTATCAACTTAATAGAATTGGTTTTTGAAATTCTATTTTGTGTGCCTGTGTATGTGTGTGCATTTTCTGAAATTCAGTTTTTTCATTATTTGAAAGAATATTTTCAAATAATTTGCCTCATTAGCCTGGCCCCATGACAATGCATCTGTTTCTATTTTCTCCCAAATTCCAAGTTTTTATGTTTATGTAGAAACAGAGAAGTTTTGCAATAGGGCATTATTTTTCTATACTCATGAGATGTCCTTATAACATTTTATAGAAGCCAATGTGAACTTCTTAATGGATGTCAGTGCTTGTTGAACATCTGGTCTTTGCAGTGCAGTGGGCTACTTTCCAATAAGATAAATTAGATATGTAAACGGGACCCTACTTTTCAAGGCCAAGGCATAAAAGCAGCTATACATGGAGATTGCATGTCAGCTACTAATTAGCATAAGAAGGAAATGCCCAGAAAGTTTAAGGAAGAGAATGTTAGATGAACAGATATTATCATCATTGTGAAGAACATGACATAAGGCTCTATCTCTCACATGCGTTAATAAGCCTTGCTGTGATTTTAGTTTCTCCTATTTGTGAGAATTTTCACTTTTCTCCATAGTCGTTAAAAGAACCAGTACTACTTTATATTAAGAGATAAGTTAATATTTAATGCTCTTAGCCAAAGCACAAAAGGATTGCCTGTTCCACAATATAGTGTAGTATGATTGTTTTCTTTCCCATTCTTCTCTTTTTTGCCTTTACTCATTGTTGCCACACCTTTTCAGATGATCTTTACAAATGTTTCCATTACAGATCAACATTATTATTGAGTATGTTTTGCAGAAGGTTATAAAATCAACTGTTCTAATTTTCTGCATTGTCAAAAGTGGGAATGATTAGCCTCTGTGGTTATGAACCATTCAAAATTAAGTTAAAATATACAAGAAGTATTAAACTACCCTGAGGCATAAATATGTGCTACTCAACCTAAGAAGATTTAATTTTTCTTTTCATATATAATATAGATTCAAGTATTAAAACCTTTATAAATTGAGTTACATAGAACCTGTGTTTAAAGATTTACTCCAGCCCCTTCTTGGATTGAGTATAACTTCCAGAAAAAAATCAAGTTATTTATGTGGCTCCTATTAAAATTTGGGAGAGAGCAATTTTGGATAGTGCTTTCAGAATGATTTTGAAAAAGTTATGTCTAAGCAGGGAACCAAGGTTATAACCCTGGATTCATGTACAGAGACCAAGTGCCAGACTGCTTTCTGAAGCTTCTAGCTCATGTCACTCTCTGTTCTTTTCTGGATTGTGGCTTTCAATCTGGGCACCATGGAAATAATTCAGAAATGAACGACTCAGCCTTACCCTACATTAAATTCAGTTTCCTTGGGGGGGGGGTTGATATCAAATTTTATTAGTAACCATTGCAGTGTCTTCCCAAGTCCTATCAGACAAAACAGTCCTTCTCATTCCAATTCTTAATTTAGTTAAGAGAGGTTACATTTGTAATTACTGTAATTTGGAGCTTTCTTGATTTGCCCCCAGCTAGAGAAAGCATCATTCAATCTGTGCTCTGCTAAGTGAAACAACTGAACATGTTGTGATTTATGAGGATCCGACAAAGATGTTTTGCAAGGAAATTTCCAGTACAATGAAGCAATTCAAGGCATGTCTGAAAATTAATCACGTTTGGTCTCCTTTGGTCTAAACAGTTTCAACTACACCATTTAAAACAACTAATCTCGGTAACAAATCTGGTTTTTATTCTTAGTTTAAAATCAATATTGGATAAACTTTCTAATGTAAATGTGTAAGTTAACATTTAATGGTTAATTTTATTTTTTTAATATTAGAAGTAATAAGAATTGCTTGTTACTTACCTTGAAATAATACATAAAATATAAGAATCACCATAACCCCATATGTAAATTTTCACATAAACACATCTGTGAATATAACACTGTTTATAAACAGCATTTTATATTACATTTTTAAAACTACTGTCTCATTCTGGTAATGAAAGGCAACTTAAAATATACCATATGTATAAATAATGCATATAATTATGTGGTCATAATAATTCTCTTAGGGATTACTTAGTAGAAAAATGCTAAATAAAGGACATGAGTATCTTACATCTTAAAAAATTTCAAAAAGGTCACATTTTCATTTTCTATTTCTTTTAGCATGGTAAAACTTGCTATTCCATGCAATTTTCAAAGTTTTAAAGTGAAGATTTAAAATAGTATTTAGTTGAAATAAAATTAAGTATTTTATTCTTGTTGCAATTTCTATTTATCATGTTACTAGGGAAATAAGAACTGTTGTTATGAGTTTATTGCCAGTTTATAATCCATTCTTATAGATAGCTCACTCCTGGATTCTTTTTGTTTGAGGTGGTTGTTCTTAAGATAGGTTTGGCTTATATAGTGCACTCAGACATTTCAGTCTTTCTTAGGGTTTCAAATATTACTGTAACATAAATACCAGCATTTCATATTTTTCTATAGCTTTGACTACAATACCTAACAAATATAACTTGACGGATTCATTGTGGGTCAGAGTTTTGGAAGATTTCAGTCTATGATGGCAGGCAAGGCAAGGAATGGTTCATGGCATCCAAAGAGTGTGGTAACAGATGATTGCATCACAACATATAAGAAGAGCTCAGAGTGAGACTTCCCACATTCCACTTCTAGGGACCTATTTATGCCAGTTAGGTTCTGATCCCCCAAAGGCCTCATAGACTTCCAGACTCATGCTGCAAACTGGGTTTGTTATAGAAACAGGAGAACATATAGAAAAAAAATCCTGTTGCCATTGTGTTAAAAGGTGAAGTTTAGTTGAATTATTTCTTAACCTCATTTTTAAGTATGTTTGCTTATTTTAATTAGGACATTTCTCTAATCCAGGTAGCAGCCTCTTAGTTCATGTCTGTGTATTTGCTATGCAGTAAAAATTTGTTCCCACAAGGGAAAGTAATGAACACGAGACTCATTTGTAAATATCAACCAACTTAATGGATGCCCTTTGAGACTATTTAGTGGTATGGTACTGGAGGGAATTTATAAGTCATAGCAGTTAGAAATAATTGAAAGCTATTGTTGTGTACAGGTTCTAGAATTTTAAATAGAACTATGATTTTAAAGTTAAGATATAAATGAAGACTTTTATTACTGATAGTTAATATTTATTAATGTTCTGTTCAAATCTTGTGTTTTAAGTTCTCTAACCTTTTACAATAAAGGAAGTCAGCTGAGATCTATGTAAACATGGTGTAGGGCTGTTTGTATTGAGTAGTATATCATATTCAAAATGTTTCTTCCTTGGCAATATTTTTAACTATGTTTTAAAAATCCATTTAAAAATTCTTAACTCTTCTTTAAAAATTTAGAAGAGAAGTTTTTAATTTTCAAATCAGTTGGTCTTCTTCCTATGCATTAAAACGTAGTGTCAGGAAATTATTAGATCACCTTTGTTTTTATTGCTTAGATGTGGGCATAGCTTGCTTATTTTTCTTTCAGTGGTTTTCATCACAGAATTCAATATTAATTCCTAATAGTGTCATCAAGTCTCTCCATCAGGATGAAATGTAACTGGTAATTACTTCTGGATTTCTGTGTGAGTGAGGCATCACAGACTACTTTCTATGGCAAAATTTAAATAAGAATTAAATAAATAGATCAAGCATCTACCCAAGATGTATGCTTATCCTCATTAAAGATGACTGAATGGGATGAACACGAGGAGAATGGGAGAGGTAAGTGTGGATCTCCTTTTAATATTATGCTTTACTCAGTTCAGAGTTATACAAGCAATGTGTGCTTAATTGCCCAGTCAAGTAGTTAGCATTAACTTCTATTTATTTTGTTTTGTTTCTGTTATGACATCAGGAGAATATTTTCCTCAGCTCCCATTGAAGTAAAAGTTCTCAAATGACTCTTGTATTTTTCATAAATGTGACCAGTTATTTGGACTCAATTATGTACTGGTCTAGAAAGCCATCCAATATTGGAAATAATAATCTTCATTTAGAAGTCTGGTTCTGGACATTTTTAAAGACAGATTTGAAGTTATCTGCAGTTCTCTATGATGTTATGTTAGCAAGAGATAAACTTGGGGCAGGATCTGGATTTCAAACAAGTGTTAGTACATATGTTAAGGCTCTTTTAATTGTCAAGTTAAAATTAAAGTTGTTCCTTCTACAGTATTTAATGTAAGTTTCATTGATTGTACACCTTCTAATTGTATTTGTACTTTGAAATCTGCATGTCAGTTACAGAGGTCTATCAACCAGCTTTTGTTTTAGTGCCCTGAGTATCACAGAATCTTCATATTCTAAAAATAGGTTGCAAGTACTGGAAGAAATAAGTCAGGTTTTAAGCAGAAGCAAGAGGGTAGTGTGCTTGATTATTGCTGGTATAACAGCTTTAATTACATCAATTGCTAGAACCACTGCTTCTGCAATTGCTTACACAAGAAGTTAAGACAGTTACTTTTCCTAAATGTGTTATACTGATACAATGCCTATGAGAGTAACAATATTCATCTCACTCTTATATCACTAAGAAGCTCATGCCAATGAAAACCTTAAAATTTGTAAACAAAGTAAATTGGTGCCATTTAAGAATTTATATCTTCATCTTGATATTAATTATACAGATTTCTACTAATAGGTTATGGCTATGCAATAAACCCTAGCTAATCCTCTCTATTCCGACAAAACCACTACTTTTCCCTAGAGAGACAGCCCAACATTTACCACCTTAGTCCCCATGCCCAGGGAATAGGGGCGCTGACTCATCATTAGCTTCTTCAAGCTGATTATGGGCGTTGAGATATTAGAAGAGGAGTGGGGGGGAGCAAATTGACAATCCTCTGATGCTGTGTCTTCGCTGCCTCCAGATGGAATTCACGGACCTCAGAGGTTTGAGCAGGTCTGCCCAGCTTGCTTGTTGAGTAGATACACCAAGGCTGATCATTCTGCAATATACAATTCTCAAAACAAATTTTAGTATCAAGATAGTTTTTTTTTTTTTAAAGAGGGCTGACATTTTATTAAGAATGTTGATTCTAACCGCTTTTCTATTTTTCCCCTCTTTTATTGGATATAATATTTACATTTCAAATTTTATCCCCTTACCATATTTCCCCCACCACCCAGGAACCCCTTATCCCATCTCCCCTCCTCCTGCCTCTATGAAGGTGTTTACCCACCTACCCCCAGCCTCCCTCCCCACCCTCAGATCCCCCCCCTCAGTGCTCAGCCTTCAGGGTACCAATGATCTTGTCTGTCACCTATGCCCAACAAGGCCATCCTCCCGTACATATACAGCTGGAGTCATGTGTCTCTCCCTATGTGCTCCTAGGCTGGTGGTTTAGACCCTGGGGAGCTCTGGCTGGTTGGTATTGTTCCTCTCCTCACGGGGCCACCAGCCCTTATGGTTCACGGTTCCTTCAATTTACTCTCTAACTCCTCCATTGGGAACTTTGATCAGATTAATGGATAGCTGTGGGTATCTGTCTCTGGGTATGTCCGACTCTGAGAGACCTCTAAGGAGACAGCCTTATCAGGATCTTAAAGCCAAGGAAAAAGCCAGGTTCAGAACTAAGTGTTTTAGTTAGGATAGATGACAGAGGTGCTGGTTAGTCAACAAAAGAATGGACTGGGTATTAGGACTATCTTGTACCTCACTGGTACAAATTGGCATAATTATGCTCTAATTGTATTTTGAGAGAAAAGTTTCCTTTTAACAGGAAGGGTGATGTGTAGGAGGAGCTAAGGTGGGAGGAGTACTGAGAGGAAGAAAAGGAGTAAGAAGAGAAGAAGAAGAAGGAGAGGAGAAGCTAGGTGATGAAAGAGAGATAGAGGGGGGAGACAGGGAGGCAGATGTTCATGTATCTCCACCAGTCAAAGATAGTTGATATATCTAGGTTGGGTAGTGGGTTACACCTCTGATTGAACAATACCAAACTTATAAAGCCCATGATTAACATTTTTTTTAAAATGTATAAATGCAAAAAGGAAAAGGGGGCATGGGATAGGGGTCTTCTAAGGGGGGGGGGGATGGGGAAAGGGGATGGCATCTGAAGCGTAAATGAAAGATCTAATAAATAAAAAAAAATAAAATAAAAAGATATGCAAAAAAAGACAGTTACTTTTGTTAATCATTTAGCAAAAGATGTTACTAATGTGTTGAATATTCAAGAGGATTCAGATAGGCATTTGGAAGAATGGATTAATGCTCTTTATCCTATTCAAATTATTGAAAGGAGGTTCAGAATTTAAGGTAAGGAGCTATCTCGAGTGTCTTGATAAATACCGTTGGATTCATGTTACTTCTAAAATGTACAGTGGTAGTGATCATAATTAAGAAGAAGTTTAAAGATACTTGCAATGTATTTAGCATAATTCTAACACCTCTCTGGATGTTTTAACATTATGTTCTGAGCTTATGAATTTCAAGATTGCTGTTCTACTGAGCATTGATGCAGTAGATACTGCTGATAAAGTTATTCATAGCCTGAGGTCAGTATTTCTATTTAGTCAAGCTTCAAGAATGGCATATATATCTTGATCATGCTAGCCCTTTTTGTTCTAGGAATGCTTTTATTCCTGCCCATCATGTTAAATCTTATGTTTAACAACATCAACATGTTGTCAGCCAAAGTACATGGCTTGAACCTGAAAATGGACCCCAGACAGAACTATTAAATTAACAGGCTAGCAAGCCAAGGGTGGATAAGATTCTGCACAGAGCCTTACTACCCTAAGACAGAAGTGCATTGCTTTGGATAATGCATATTCCATGATGTGTAAAGAAGGCATTCTTGTCAGAACAACCTAAGACAGGCTCAGTCTTGTTAATGAAATAAAAGAAAAGGAGAGGCAGAGAGCCTTTTGGGCTGCTTGGCAAGAATCTGAGATGGGTCATGGACAAGAAAATGGACTGCTTGGCAGGAACATGACATTGGCCAAGGAGAAGAAAGTGGGCTTCAGGCCAGAATCTGACATTAGGCTAGAACAAAGAGGTAATTTCAGGCAAGAATCTAAATCTTAGGCTAGAACAAAGAAATAACTTCAGGCAGGAATCTAAATCTTAGGTTAGAACAAAGAAGTAATTTCAGACAGGAATCTAAATTTTAGGCTAGAACAAGGCTTCAGACATGAAAATGACTTTGGGCTAAAACAGGGAATTTAGCTGAGATATTTTGCTCATCTTTATAAGCCCTTAGAAACAGTGAACATGTGAATGGTTATGGAATTTTGTTTATTGTTTACTTGTTTCTTGACTATTTGTGTTTATTGTCTCACCTTTTCCTTGACCATTTGCATCTATTGTATTACTAGTTTCTCAACATAGAACTGACCTTAATACTTGCATGTAATTAAAATGGTGTAAAGGAAAAAGGAGGAGGGGGATGGGATAGGGGTTTCTAGGGAGGGGAAATGGGAAAAGGGGGAAGTCATCTGAAATGTAAATAAATAAAATATCTAATAAAAATTTCAAAAAATTCTCAAGGGAACAATGTTTAACTATTTAGTTTAGAGATGGACTCAGACTGCTTTTCTGCTTTGCTTAAATACTTATAGGTCATCTATCATAGTCATCTTTTTAACAATAAACATAGATCATATCATTCTCATGAAACAGTAAATTTCTGACCACCCTTGGTATCTGCTAATTTGAGGAGATGATAGAGGGAAGAGGAGGAGGAAGGGAGGAAGTAATTAGGAGAGACAGACAGAGATAGATAAAGACTGAGACCTCTGAGTGTGTGTGTGTGTGTGTGTGTGTTCTGCTTGCACTAAAGTGAATTTCTAGGTTTCTAAACTTGGCTTCATCATGACACTAAGGCATTTGTCTTCTTCATTACTTAGTAATTACACTTTCAAATTCACTTATGAGGACTTGCACTGTAGAATAGATGTGCAACATGGGAAATTCACACACAGATATCCTATTTAAACATGCAGCCATTTCACATATCTCAAAGCAATATTCTGCACTAATATCAGCTTGTGTTGAACAGACCTTCATTGCACTGATACATATAAGGAATTTGTGTTTTTGATTCACATCTGATGAGGGAAAAAGTTCATATTGTCCAAATCTCAACTATGTTTATTACTAGCACACTATAAACTAAGAGAATATGTGGTTGGTGTCTGTATACTCTATACTTTAATAGAATGCATTGGTACAGGGAAGGGATGAGCTTCATTAACTCACAGTGGCAGAAGATGTGGCTGTAAATCAATGTAAATGCAGGGTTGGAGGCACAGATCTTCATACTTTTGTTAAATAGTGTGTTAGAAATATATGGGTCTAGTTCCTAGGAACTTCAAAACTATCTCAAAGAAGGCCAATAGGTATCCAAGGTCATATTTGTCTGTGCTTTACTATCATGTTAGGGGCACAGTCTTGCTGGATGAAATGCATACACAAGAATTTTCTACTTTCTTCAGACGGTCCTCAGTCAAACTACAAAGTTATTTGCCTTTCAACCTAGCCATTAAAGTCAGGAGTCTACAGCAATGTAGCTGAAGGTATCACAGAAACCCTGGTTATGGTTCTTTTTTAGTTATCTTGAGAGGAAGAAGAAGGGATGGCTTAATGCCACTACAAGTTATTGTGCACTATGATGATTTTACTGGTATAGTTTCTCACAAGAATCCTGTGAGTATTCCTGATAAATGTGTATAGAATAGGATACTGTTGCAATCCTCCCCAACTGTTGCATAGCAATGTCTACATCACCATTTGACCAAAGCATGTACTGCATTTTATTATTTCTCAAAATATCTTATTTTTACAAGAAAAAATTAATTTCCAGTTGACTAACCAAAAAGCATTTGCAAGTTTTACATTATTGTCTGGTGAATTGAGAAGAAGCAAATGTGAATGACAGTGTTATAGCTGTGGTTCTCATGACAACACCAGAAGCCCATATTTATGGGATAGCACCTTTATCCTAGATGAGTTTTTAATTCACAGAAGATGTTGGTTACTGGAGGGTGCTGTCCTGTTTAAACTAAACTGCTATAAATGTGTCTTTAGTAGAAGTAAAAGACTCAGGATTATCAAAAAGAAAGTCAAAGTTCAGTAGTTGGTTATAGAGTATTGGCATCTCTTAAATACTTATGACTTTGTCAACATGTTGAACATAGGTGGAAGTGTGTATAGAAGCCCTATGTCTGGGGTAGGATGGAGTTAGATGTGTTCAAAGAAGGTAAATTGTTTTATAATTAAATTGGTCAAATGTGGTTTGAACTTCACCACTAAAAATTAATAAATTGCCAATCGTACTATGTCACCAAGTGAAGACAGAAAGTACTTCCTGTAATATGACGTTCCAACTTGAAATTTTGTTGTAGTATACTCAAAGTCTAGTAGGACTTACATTTAACGTTGGTATACAAAAAGAAAGAAATCAGAAATCAACTGTTCCAGAATAAAGTAAACAAATAACATTGGTATACAAAAAGAAAGAAATCAGAAATCAACTGTTCCAGAATAAAGTAAACAAATAAGAAATATTTGCAATCTAAGACTTTATATGGTATTGAGTCATAAATGCCCTCACACCCTCTTAGATTCAGCATGTATTGATGGTTACCAGAAAGTCTATTGAATTAAAATAGAGCAATGCTTGGTAGACTTCACTAGTATTGTGATTAAAAATTTTAGTTAATTTTCTTAGCAAGCTTCCCTTTTCTTTGTAAAAACATATATAAAAATGACAGTGACTGGCCTGACATATGTGTGTGTGTGTGTGTGTATTTGACATTATTACCTATTATTTAGTAACCTATTATTACTAAATGATGGTTGTTATATTAATGTTTATCCCACACCTTTACTTGAAAGATGTGATTTTGTCAGACCAAAATAAAAATACATAATCATTCTTCCTGCACCAGAATATTTCAATAGAAGAATGGTTCTGCTTTATGGTAACCTTTTCCTATCCCCAAGATGTTTTAGATTATTAATTAGGCTTCACTCACAGATGTAAACTCAATACTTTACTGTGATCTCTACCAACCTTGCAATGCAGTCTATTAGAAGCCATATAGGTCACCGGCTTCAGAGATGTCATTATGTGTAATTAATAGAACATTTTTAAGATGAAGAAAAAATTAAGTACAGTTTCTTAGCTCAGTAGTAGGAATTTTGAAGGAGTATTGATTGATTGATGGATGGATGGTTGGGGTTCATTGAGAATGTTTTGATTTGTAAATTAATGCCTTCTCATGCTGGGGCTTCCCAGGATCCTTCAAGTGAAGATGGTAACCTTTCCAGAGACTCCACAAAAATGATTAATTAATGTTCACCTCTAATGAGCTAATTAGGACTTTGGGGCATTTTGTTACTTTTAATGGCACATTTAATTATCTGAAGGGGGCTTTATACACTCTCAAGAGTTATTTTAATGAGTTGGCCTTTGAGAATTAAAAATCACTTAAAAATAGGAGAGTATCTCTGTGTTCGCACCCAACCACCTTGGCAAGACATCCTCCAAAGAAGCAAGCCTTAGATACAATTGCTGGTTGTAGATATCATAGTATGGAACACTGACAAAGCTATCATACCCATTGTTACTCCTCAATCCAGCACAGGTATTCAGAGGTCAGTGAGGATTGAGAATGGCTTTTCTCCTTAAATCTTTGCTTTGAGGCTGATTGTTCCCAGTGAAGAAAGGCATCACTGGGAGGGCAGCCAAAGGTGTCTTGTATAAAAAGTTCAGGAGGCAGGCTTATTCAATGAGACAGAGCAGAGCTGTTTGGCTCCAGAGACCTTTGCTTGTTTCCTTAATAGAAAATATCACAGAAAATGGAAGTGGTGATAATGTTAACAGAACAATGATCAGGTTCAAAGAATAACCCGAGTTGGAAGAATGCTCACCAAACAGGTGCAACTGGAACAACTTTACAATCTTCTTGTCTCATAATGTGGATGCATCTGGGGTGAGTTTCATCTAATAGATTGTTGCGAACTGCACTATCCCACGCTTGGGGGCCAAAATGTCACGGACCACTCTGTCAATGTTGGAACCCACATTGCCAAAAGCCTTGGGGGCTAAACTGTTAGAGCCAGCACTGCTCCAAGCTGCTCCAGTCCATGGGTTGGGGTTCAGCAAGAGAGAGAATGAGGATGAACTCGAAGAATGGAGACCAGACAGAGTGTGATTCAATCCCATTTATTCTTCAGTCTCTCTTCTTCTCTCCAAGTCCCTAGTTCCAAGTCTCTAGTTCCTACTGCCTCAAGTGTCAAGTCTTAAGTACTCTTCCAAGTACAAGTGTTGCCTGTCTCGAGTCTCAAGTGCCTACTAATTTCTTCTGTCTGCCTCTCGCCTTTTATAAGTCTCACTTCTAAACCACACCTTTAAGTCACGCAGTTAAGTCATGCCCTTAGGTTGTGTGTCTAAATCTGATCTTTAAGTCACACCCTACGTCACACACCTTTAAGTCTCACACACCCAAGGGAAAATCCTGGGTATCTAAAACAAGATGTTATCAGAGTGTGCTCAGCTGTTGTAGGCTATTGTAATCAAGTCTCTTGCCTGGGCATATGGCTCAAGATGGCTGCAAGGATGATAGCCGTCTTCTGTTGGCTCCCTACAATAGTTGGAATACCAGTTACTTGCATGATGTTCTACACTTAAGGTGGAGATATATGTGTAAGGATCTGATATGGGCAAGAAGAGTAAAAGGAAGTTTAGACACAGCTCTAAAAGATGCCTTGCTGCTTAGCTGGATTTTTATAAAATAAGAAAAGTAATGTCTGCCCAGTGTAAAATGCCATCAATAATCAACTTTCTGTATTGTAATTCAAAATTATTTTCATTAAAAAACAAATGATATTCATTTTGTTATATACCTAAAGTGAAGCAGTAATATTGGCTTCATGGAAAACAACTTTAACTCAAATAATTTTTAAATGCCACGGAATATGTCATAATTGAATCTTTCATCTAGTGGAGAAAAGACATAGGAAAGAATATTGAATCAGAGTGCACCCTGTAGAATAACCTGCTGAGTTATATGAATGAGAAACCAGACAACAAAATAAATATGCAAGAAATAAAGGAAGACAAGCTTATGAATATAGGCTCTGTATAAACTAAGAAGGTCTGAACACACCCTTTGCATTTTGTGGTCAGCACATATGAGTGAGATGTCCCTGGTAGCATTTAATTAGAAAAATAACATGATTAAAAATGTATGTATTTTAAATAAAAATACAAATCTGAAAATTTGGAAAGCTCACAATAAGCATAAGCAAAATGGAGGATAATATGCAGATGTTCTTATGTCATTTTTAAAGAATTTGAAGCAGAGGTGACTACTAGTATGAAAAACCAGTTGGATTTTTTTATACATATATACTATCTATAAAATATTACCAAATGTCTATCATGGAAAACATGTCTCAGTTTTAAATTGAAGCTTTTTATCAGTGTTCTTTAATACTGTATTATTTTAGGTAAAAGTGTTCCAGCTCAGTGCACGCATCTATTAGTGCTAAGTTGTGTTGGATAATGAAGCCCTGTTATTCCCACGGACCTGTGTTAGGTGGACCAGGGATTTTAATTAAATATTTGAATGGGTATCTCAGAACATACTCTCTATAAAGCATCTGTCAGGGTTAATATTTTACATGTTAGCTCTGCCTCTTTCAACCTTTAATTATAATATCCTGTCATTATTCTTAGTTACTGTTAATAATTTCAAGGTGATACAGACAGAAATTACTTGATTATCCAAGTGAATGCACACATCAAATGAAATAGAAAGCAGTTTTACTGTCTATATATGTTTTTTTAAGTCAGCATTGCTAATATGCTATGGTGTTTAAAAATATATTTATTTTTTTTTCTGAAGAGAAATTGAAAAAGACCTGATGTCTTTTGGGAGTAATAATTACCTAAAATGTATATAACAAATATCACTTTTAAAAATATTCTTATGCTGAGTTATTTTGAGGTGTTGAGGGCAGTATTGCTGGTGATGGTGGTGTGTGTGTGTGTGTGTGTGTGTGTGTGTGTATGTGTGTGTGTATGTGTGTGTATGGGTGTGTGTGTAATTGAGTGGGTGGAGAGAGAGAGATAGTACACACATGGACATCAGAGGATAGCTTACAAGGAGTTGGTACTTATGTGTTCTAGGAATGCAACTCAGGTCATCAAGCCTGGTTGCAAATTCCTTTATCTGCCAAGCTAGCTATCTGTGTCTAACTTCACTTCTTTAAAATAGCAGTGATAGTTCTCTAACACAAAATAAACTGACTTCTCATTGCCAAGTCTCTTGTTCTTTATCTGTGTTCATCTGTGGACTTTCTTTGTCTTCACAATATTCTGACTAAAATGTCTGAGGTCTATATAAATTCATGATTTTGCCTTTTGATTCCTCCAGCTGGACTTTAGTTCTCCTTGTAGATGAAACATTTCAAAAGAATGTGATTTGTCTTAAAATTGCAAGGAACATAAAATGAAGCTGTAGTTACCTCATGTCCACAAATGCCCCTTAGGTCCTGATACTGCCTGTTCAAGCTCTATGGTATTGAAGTCACTGATTTGGTTATGAGAAGTTGCTGTCAGTAATTGCAACAATGATGTACAATCACCTTGGGAGTAAATGGATGAAATTATCTCATTTGTGTTCCCATTTGATTTTTATATATTTCCAACCGCTTCTTTTAAGAATAACAATTATATTACTCTAAGTATGATCCCATTATATTATTCTGTTGCTAAACCTGCAATATATATATATATATATATATATATATATATATATATATATATATATATATATATATATATATATGATTATTCTAAGGGAAGTGATGATGATGCCTAAGAAAAGTTATATTTTATTTTAAGAATACTACAGGGAATAGTGCTTCCTCCAAATAGCATAAGCTGTAAAATGAAAAGCTTAGGACTTATCTCTTTTTTGAGTTGTGGGTCAGTGATTTTGCAAAGGACTCCCACCCAGAATTTCCAGTTATTTCCATTGCTTTTGTTTATCCAGTAGAGCTTGATGGTAAATGTTTTCCTGCTGAAGATACTACATACTCAAGGCATAGTAAGTGGACAAATCAATCTGGTTCAGCCTCAACAGTTCATTCCTCTTAGTTAAACTTCACAGTTCTGAAATATCTATACATGCTAACAAAGGAGAACAGTTATGTATAGTCTTACTTATGAATTGTGTGAGCCACAATAAAAATCTACTTCCTAAAATATATTTATTGGTATAATATTGGCATGGACGATAGGGACAACTAACCACATTTCACTGGATGTTGTATCACCACGAGAAAAAAACTCATGCCTTTAACTGAGTCAAAAATCTATGGCTGTATAACTAATAGGTTCTAGGCTGGGACCTACTATTATTTTTTTACTTAATGAATATAGTAATCACCTATGTTGTTACATTTTTTTACCCATAGTTTAGTGCATCTTTCCACCATTACCAGAAAATCTTCTTTATGTAGGAAATGACAATTACTACAAAGACTTACAACCAGTCTATATCCAAAGAATCAGAAACTGGAGAGTGCTTAGCTTGAAATAGGACATTGATATTATCTGATCCCCCAAACCTTCCACAGATGAGGGATCACCATGGTAGAAGAAGGAAAATGATTGTTAAGAACCATAGGGAGAGGCTTATGAAATGAAACAGTATAAGCTGGCCATTGACAGCACCATAGTACACAGTGACTCAGAATGGCTGGGACTGCAGATACAATAGCAAGCCAGTAAAAATTCTAGTATAGATAGGGAAGGGTTCAAAATGTCCTACCCTTAACTGAGGAGCTCTTGGCTTTGATGCTGCTGGAATAGGTAAAGTTGGCTTTCTTCAAGGATGGTATCCCTAAGAGGCTCTCTTTCCATGATGCTCCACACCTATGCACATGAAGGCATCAGTAAGTGGGCTTGGTGGATATTGATCAGAGAGGGGGCACACACACACACACACACACAGAGAGAGAGAGAGAGAGAGAGAGAGAGAGAGAGAGAGAGAGAGAGAGAGAGACAGACAGATAGACAGAGACAGAGAGAGACACACAGAAAGAGACAGAGAAGGAGGGAGAAATGGAGTAGGGATGGAGGGAGGGAGCGGGGAGGCAGGAAGGGACAGGGAGGGAGGGGGAGGGAAGAAAGAAAGAGATACTGAGATAGACAGAAACAGAGACACAGATTCACATGCACACATACACACACACAGACACATTGCAGTGAGTTTGAAAATGAAAAGTTGTGGTGATTATAGGGGAGGAGTAGGAAGGGAACAAAGAGGGGATGCATTTGATCCAAATATATTACTGCACATATGAATATTAAATACAGTACTTTTAAAATAGCTCTAGACAACATTAATGCTACCTAGAAACAATGGTCTAAAATATTTTAAATACTAAAGGAGATTTTCCTCATCAGCCTCATTCCTATTTTCTTTTTACAGTACTGGTGCTGTTAGGGATGTGTTTCTGCTGCAGTGCTATTTTTTTGGATGTAGTAGAAAAAACAGCTAGATTTTCACTCTTCCCAAGAGTAGAAAATTCTCATTACAGATACTCAGAATCCTCAATATTTGAAGGCTATATTCCCAGCAGATTAGAATAATGGCAATTTAAGCAGAATTGAAACATGTTGAAATCATGCTTGACACGAGCAATTCTTTAGTTCTAGAAGGCTTCTATCATTATGGCTCTCATTTCAAGTAAAAAAAAATAGGAGTTATTTAATGTATTTTAAGGTTGATAACAGCACATTGTACCTTAATTTTGATGTGTCTCTCATTGACAGTAAGAGAACAACACTAGCTGTCAGTGGAGAATAAAATTTTAATCTTATTAACTGGATCATCTTTTATATTCTGAGACCCACGTCCCTGCTGTTTATGGGACATATGATATTCCTTATAAATGCTCAAATGTCCTTTCATTATCCTCCTTCTGGAATCTGTTAAGTTATAAATTTAAAGCAGACAAAATCCTGGGTATTATACAGGTATACAATGAGCAAATATAAGAATTTAATTTAAATCATTAAGGAGGAACCAGGACCACAGAACAAGTTCAAAGGAGAGGTTCAAAGTCAAAGCATACAAATGTACAGATGGGAAATATCAACAATGTTCATCTGGAGGTAGAGCGGTCCTGTTTATCACAAAAGTAGATTATGGAACACCACTGGATTGAGTACTGCATGTATATAGGCAGAAAATATTTTTTATAAATAATAGTTACTAATGACTTACAGATGATAAAAACTGAAAAAGTACAGAATTCTAAAATAGCAAAGTCAAAGTCAGATAACAGAGAAAGAGGTACCCTGCACACTGCAGTTTTTCCTTTGAGCAGAGTTCACCCTTGAGAACTTTGTTCCTTATTACATGGTTCTTTAGTATGTGCTTGTGAAGATACAATAGATGCATGTCTCTTCTGAAGTCCTCCTGATACCATCTACCTGATTTGCTACTTTTCTCTACCTCTCCAAATATCTTATAAATAGCAATTACCATTTTTACTCTAAAGATTTATAATTCCAACTCCCATATCATTTTTTGAGCACTTGTGTTAAGCAAGCCTTTGTTACCATCTATGATGCTCCAACAATATGAACTGGGGCCCTTTAACTTTCACATTGCCATGCAGTTAAGCTTTATATTTACCAGA
This sequence comes from Arvicanthis niloticus, assembly GCF_011762505.2. Lineage (NCBI taxonomy): Eukaryota > Metazoa > Chordata > Mammalia > Rodentia > Muridae > Arvicanthis > Arvicanthis niloticus. The sequence goes on along the minus strand of NC_047660.1, from coordinate 91,131,216 downwards.
CCTTGCTATTATCTTAGCACTTACACAATCATACTTGTCAAAACCTCAAAATCCACACTGCAATGGGTATACAGGGTGCCTCCCAACCAAGTGTAACTCCTACTTCTGGATTCCATGGACCCCAGCACTCCTATGTGCGTGCGCACACACACACACACACACACACACACACATATACATGTGTGTGCACACACAGACATAATGAAATGTAAATTAAAATTTAAAAATCTAGTTTAACAAACACTGTCCATGGTTCTGAATACAACCTGGTCTCCCTATAATATCCTCTATCTAGACTCTATAGTGTTTACGTTTTCTTGGCATTCTTTTTGAAATTTACTGAAGCTTACCAACCCAGTGAGTGGAGACCAACATTCAGTTGACACCACTGTATCCCTTTATCCCCTAAACAGTAAGAAAGGAATGAGCAGATGTGTAACAATGCCTGTAGTATTCAAGACAACATAGTAAAACATGGATTTACTTTAACTCCCTATGATTTGAGGCAAGAAATCAGACAGTTAAAATTTGTACCTCATGGTTTTCTTGCTTTTATTTTTATTTCCTCTTCAGGGTATTTATTTCTTCTGAGCATCTTTGTTCATGCTTTATGAAAGTAAAAATATATTCTCATTATTTAAGTTTAGCTTTGTTGCTATGCTAAACTGTAGCCTAGGCATCACATTAAAATCAAATCAAGGTTTGAATGTTCACTTTCATTAATACTGTTACATTAAAACTTTCTGAAAATATTTCAACATGCAAAAGCCCGTCTATTTACATATTTCTTATGAATCGTGGGAAATACATTGTCTACGTAGTTAAGGGCTATGTAAGACTATTTACATTAGTGCATACCTACTCATAGAGGTCAGAATTCCATGAGATTAAAGGTATCTTTGTCTTTGTTTGAGTTTAAGGCCAACCTATATGGAGAGACTCTATGTTAAAAGATAACCATTACCACTACAATCTTCATCATCACCAACACCAACACTCACACCAACAACATAACAGCAGTGATAGTAAGCAGAAAATGATAAATGGAGATTAAGAGTAAAATCTTACTTTTACCCCCAATGGGTCCTCTGGATTCATGTGTAGATTGGAAGGTGGGCAGAGTTATTATTTTTGTATACTGACAATGCTTCCATAGTCTAAAACTTGATGAATGAATTGATTAAAAATTATGCTTTGTACACTACATACCACGGTCAGAAGACATCCTGACACTTATGTTGATTGACCTGACTTTTCCTACATAAAAATTGAGTTCTTCCAATATTTATCATTAAGTCTATGTATGCATTCCATTGCTGTCTGTGCCACTGAACATATAATGTTGTAATACATGGCACCATAGAATATCTATTGTCTCTGCTCCTGAGTATAGAGGGGATTTATGCTCTTCACCTTTGATTCTCAGCAATAGAACCATAGGCAAAAATGGAGCTTTGAGGGACTTGCACCCTCTCACCAAGAAACAGGAGACATAGAAAGACAAGGCAAAACTGCATCGATTAGATCAGAGCTGTGCCTCTTTAGATAAACCCTGTCATCATTCAGAGGATGCAATTAGAGAAAAGAGAAGCATTAAACATGGGGCAACAATTTAGAAAGATTAAACATTTGATCCTGCTAAGGATCAAATAAGCTCTTGTTTTTCATAATTCTAGTCTTACCTAATATTTCTTACATCTTACAGGGCATTTTGTCTTCATTTTATAGATGATGAAGTTGCCTTAGAAAATCAACTCCATATCAGTGAGGGGCTAAGCTTACCCTATATGAGTCATTTGTCTAGATTTTATTATATATGCCATTCAAATTGAGATATACCTTTTCTTTTTAGCTGGGGAAGAACTGTGCCAAGTTCACTGAATGTAAGATCTACCATTTGAATTCAGCACAGTATTGTGCTCTACAAGAACTAGTTGTAGATAAATCTAGAATTTTTTTCAACAAGAACATCTTTAAGTCTATTTCCACTGATGAGCCCCTCTTCAAATAGTTTTCCTTATTTCATATTTTATTGATTATTTTATTTATTTACATTTAAATTGTTATCCCCCTTCCCAGTTTCCTCTCCACAAATCTCTTATATCCTTCTTCCACCCCTGCCTCTATGAGGGTACACCCCTACCTGCCCACTCACTCCTGCATCAGTGTCCTCGCATCTACCTACACTGGGTCATTGAGCCTCCACAGGACCTGTCCTCATTTCTTCCATTTTAATATTTGTAGTTTTAAATCTTATTTTACATAAAAGGCCACTAGCATTATAGCAATCTAGGGTCACTATTTTATCTTCCAGTTCTTGGGAGTGTACATGCTGTAACATGTCACAAGCCAGATTTACTGTCAGGGGAATCAAACTATTAACAAGCAGTTTGTGAATCATTTCAAGTTGAATTAGATTATATGAACACTGATTCTTTTCTGTTTATGCTACTGATTTCACTTACTTTGAACTCCAAGATGACACTGCCCTTGTTTCTAGGAGAATCTATTTTAGTCACAAGCATCCCTCCATGTAGATCACAGTCCATAGGAGTCTCTCTGTCTCTTTAGAAGCCCCTGGGTGGACTCAGACTGCCTGGCAGACCTTTGCTGTACTCCACTAAACTTGGACTGGGTCCAGTACTGCCAGACAGCCCCTTGGCACACACACTGGCCAAACAGTCATGGCACAGATATCCTCTGTACTTTCACTGGGCACCATGCCCAGCACCATCAGGAGAGAGAGAAAGGAGCTCTGCAGATCGATTATGGTCTCCTTGGCACTAGGGACACAGGAAAGCTACAATCTTAGGTTTCTCATTCTTTTCAGTGCAAACCAGGAGTCATTCTACACACACACACACACACACACACAAATATATATATATATATATATATATATATATACACACACACAAAAAACCCATGTATATATATATATATATATATATATATATATATATATATATATGTGTGTGTGTATGTGTGTGCATGTATATGGGTGTGGGTATGTATATATCCCCATATCAGGAAAAATCTTTCCTTGTTCAAATTATCTAGTGCTCAAGGAACTTGCTTCAGATTCTTCTCATAAGCTCATGGATGTTTCTAGGCAATTGCAGTACCACATAACAGTATGTGGAAGCATTGTTCTAGATCTACCCTGAGTTCTTATAGAGCACTGAATTTTGATTCTTTTTTTTTTTAATTTGGAAAATCAATAGCAGCTGCTTCAGAAGAAAGAGAGCTAATTAGTTGAAAATCTAAAAAACCTTAAAAGTTGACTTTGGTATCTTAGCTATCAACACCTTGCTATACTTAAATTCATGATTTTATTGTATAGTGGAGTGAATATAACTTAAGTTTCTATGAAATAATAGTGACCCAATATATTCAGAGTCCTGTTCTATCTATGTTATAGTTATCTCTTAACATCTACATGGAACTGACTCCTGGATCTCACTACTCCAGATATAAAATGATCACTAAACTTGTCAGTCTACTAGACATACCTTGGAAGACAAAAAACTCAGTTTAGGACCTGTCTCCATCAATCTGGCCAGTGGCCATGTACGTGGGGCATTTAATTATTGTAAACTGTTGTAAAAGGGTCTTGTCCACTGTAGATGGCACTATTATTACTGAGAATGAGGTACTGAGTTGTATGAGAACACTAGCTGAGCACAGATAGAGAGATGGAGCAAGCTAATTGACAGCATTCTTCCATGTCCCTGCTTCAGTTACTGCCTTCAGATTCCTCTTAGAGTCTATACCTAACTTCCCTCAGTGATAGTCTCTTACCTGGAGGTATAAAACAAATCAGCTCTTTCCTCCCAATGTTGCTTTTGTCATGGTGTTTAACACAGAATCAGAGAATACACTAGAGTACTTAGGTATGCTTATATCTCTCATATGAAACGGTGTATAGAATCTGCATATAACCTGTGTGCATTTCCCCATATGCTTTAAGTCTTTTCTAGAGTCCATATAATACTTAGTAGAATGTGTTTTCTAAATAGCTGTTATGCTGTATTATTTAGGGAATAAAAACTACAAAATAGCTTGTACTTGCTCAACACAGATGCAGTTTTTAAAAAAAAAATGTTTTTTTTCTGCACAGTTGGTTGAATCTGCAGATGCAGAGCCCACAGGTATAGAGAGTAAGTTGCACTTATGTCTGTGAAATTTCTTTTGAAGTGCACAAGCTGAGCTCCATTCATAAGTGTTTTCCTAAATTCATCATTTTTTTCTGACTTGTTTTAGAGTGTCCATCAACAAGTCCCTACAATACTAGTAACCATAATGGTATTTTCCCAAGCCTTAGCCAAACTCAAGGATTTATTTTAACCTTTAAGTTTGTGTTGTCTCATCTCCTCTTTTCAGAAATGTTAAGTTTGACCTTATGGTGTCTGGACCAGTTGTGTAACTCAATAGAATTGGCTCTGTGTATGAACAAACATGAAGTCTCTGCCCCAGACTTCTGTTTCCTACAACCAATGACCTTTGTCTGGTTTTGCCTAAGCAACCATCCAAGTATTCATTTGTTGGCTATATAAGGGTTCTTTGTGGAGTTACCCTGACTCTCACTGACAGCTCCATGTGCTGTGTTGAGGGAATTTCTTGTCAGATGCTTAGCTGTGGCCGAGCACTCACTCATCTGCCCTCATATGCTTTGAAATCCCCCACTGTCTTTTCTTTGCTTGCTTTCTCCATTTCAGCTTGCTTCTTAATCTCAATTGCTCTTCTCCCTCTCCCACCAATCACTGTTTTTCCTTTCACAGGCACATCCCCTTCAATTCCTCCTTTATGGTCCTCTGGTCCTGGTAGATTTATTGCAGAGTAGTTTCACACTTAGGTCCCACTGAGCTGAGAGGAACATGCTAAGCAATCAGTGGCTAATTTTATACCTACTTGAGAGAAGCTAGAGTCATTTGAGATGAAGCAGCCTCAATTGAGAAGATGCCCCTATAGGATCTGAATGTAGGCAAGCCTGTAGAACATGATCTCAGTGACTGATGTGTGAGGGTCCAGCGTATTGTGGGAGGTACCACACTGGTGGTTGTGAATGCTATAAGAAAAGGCTGAAAAAATGATGGAGAGGAAGCAGCACTCCTCTATTGCCTCTGCATCACTTCATACTTCTAAGTTCCTGCCTTGACTTCCTGCCCTTGACTTCCTTCTGTGAAGGAAGGGAAGTACAAGCAACATAAACCCTTTTCACTTCAACTTACTTTTTTGATCGTGGTGTTTATTACAGCAATAGAAACCTCAACTAAGATGCAGCTCCATGGACATGCTACACATATTTTTCTTTAAAGTATCCATTGCTCCTGTTTTCCAACAAAACAAATTTCTTAGTCTTAAATTGCATACAGGGTATAGTATAATGTGCTGTTCAGCTAAACATTTTGGGAGATTTTTCATTAGTTATGTTGTTCAACCAAACTCCTGTCCAATGTAGCTGACTTGTGAGTGTTCATTAGTACTGCCAATGCCCCGAAGCAGCAGAGAGGAATTGAAAGACATGATCCAACTTCCACTAGAAATAATGGCCAACTTGGCCGAACAACATTCTTTGTAAGATTAACAAGTAATAATTTCTTGTAATTGGAGTGACTGTTTACAACAAAATTTTATCCCAGTATTAGGAATTATTCACTCATCAAGTGGATACCAAATAATTGTGGGTGGAATTCACAGTCCCACATCAGGAATCAAGTTAAATATTTTGGAAGTGACAAAGAGTTTTAGCTCCAGCTCTGGAAACTGTGGTATTTTTTAACTCCAATAGTAAGCTGTGGTGGTAGTTATTGAAAGTGATCTTAATTTCTAGGGCATGATATTTTCATCTTTATTTATTTGGAGATGCAGAATGTTGTAGTACAGTGATTATCTTGAATTGACATCATTGATATTTCCAAGTGTCAATCATGTTGTCTAAGATGGAGTCAGAAGTACTTATAATAAAATCAGCTTTAGTTTTGTTTTGTTATTTTTTTAATTTTATTGGATATTTTCTTTATTTACATTTTAAATGTTATCCCCTTTCATGTTTCCCCCCAACCCCCAACCTATCACCCTCCCCTGCTTCTATGAGGGTGTTCCTCTAAACACCTACCCAGTCCTGCCTCATCACCCTTGAATTCCCCTACACTGGGACATTGAGCCTTTACAGGACCAAGGGCCTCACTTTCCATTGATGCCCAACAAGGCCATTCTTTCCTACATATGTGCCTGGAGCCACCAACCAAAGAGTCCCTCCAAGTGTACTCTTTGTTTGGTGGTTTAGTCCCTGGGAACTCTGGGGGTGTCTGGTAGGTGATATTATTGTTCTACCTCTGGGGTTGTAAACTGTTTAAGCTCCTTCAGTCCTTTCCTAAATGAAGAAATCTTTAGAATACTAGAAAAACACCAGGAGGCTGTCATTTTTCTTTTTCTTTTCTTCTTCTTCTCCTTCTCCTTTCTTCTTCTTCTCCTTTCTTCTTCTTCTTCTTCTTCTTCTTCTTCTTCTTCTTCTTCTTCTTCTTCTTCTTCTTCTTCTTCTTCTTCTTCTTCTTCTTTTCTTCTTCTTCTTCTTCTTTTCTTCTTCTTTTGTGGCTCACCTCCAAGGTTTCTATCTTCTGCCCATGCATGCCTCTCCCTATGTCACCTAAGAATAGTGTTCAGAATTTCTTCAGGTTTCCAATCTCCATTCAGGAAGGTTGGAAGCAAATATTCAACAACTCTTCCCATATTGTATGAACATTGCCTGGTAAACTAGACACAGATTTTGGAGTATATGCTTCCAAAGTAGACTAGTGAGATTGCCAAGCACCATCTAGCAACAGCTAGCCTTGTGTATGCATAGACACTCATCCTTTTTATTATCTCCACTAGACAGATAAATGCTGATAATAGTTTAGGTGGACATGTTGCTCTGCCACAAATATTTTCATTACCACCTCTTTTAGTACAATTTAAGGCATACCAAAATCTGAAACAAATTCATGTTTTCCACAGGAATTACCTTATTATCATTTAGTGACCTACATTCAACATAGTATTCAATGTTTCCAAGTGTACATATCAGCAGAAAAAGAGGCAAATATACACATGTTGACATTTATAAATGCATATATAAATATATATTTATATATATATATATGCATATATAAATATACCATGCATATTCAATCTTTGTTGATAGTTTCCCTTTTTATTTTATTTTTTTTTGTATTAAATTTTGACCTAACTGGGAATCTCTTCACTAACACTCAGGTATATGTCTTAGAAGAGTCTTCTTTGCAAAATCACATTCCATTGGTGCATTCGTGCCTTAATACAAGCTCTGGAGGGGACATGGCAATCAGGGAAGTTCAAAAGCAAAAGCTAAACAGTAAGGCAGTTAAAGGTTGGAACACAGGTACATACAAAATGTTAAGCATTTTTTTTACCCTTAGACACCAGGAGATATCAAATGAGACAGCCAATATAAGTTCAGCCAGAGCAAAGCCTACATCCTGTTGCCATTCAAACATATTTCTGTAACAAAAAGAAAATGATTAATTAGTAATTGTTCTCTCCATGCCCCAATGTGTCTCAGGTGAAATGTATTTGAGTGACAGTGCATGTCCATGCAAATAACTGTTCTTGTGAAGTCTTTCTGAGAGAGCCATTTTCTTTAGAATTGCCCAGTAATGAATAAGTTGTTTGGAAACTCAGTGTGATGATGTATTACATACAGCCAGTGGTGACTCACTAAATTTTGGGAAAACAAATTCCATTCTTTGAGTGAGTATTGCTTTCTGCCAAAGTGGTGTGCCACAAGTAATAAGTCAGATCATTTGCAAATAACCTTATTCCAGACATCAATGTCTGTCATAAAAATTTGGGGGTTTGCATATTTTCTAATATCATATAGTAATTCTTACTTTTGGCTATATTTTATATATTATTGATTATATATACTATTTTTTTTAATCTAGCTCTGTGCACACGTGGATGTGGTATATGTACATGTGTTTGTGCAGATACACTTCTCTGTGTATGGAAAAATAGCTGGCAGAGGAAGATCTTCTATTTTCATATCACCTCATTTTCTGAGATAGTACATTTTGTTAGTTTAGATAGTTTGCTAGCTTTTGGGATCTACTTGTCTCTGTCCCCCCAGTGCTGGGTTACAGTACACATAGCCATGCCCAGATTTTGCATGGGTACTTATCTCAAATTCTCACACTTGTTATAAATACTCTTGTCCATGAATCCTTCTCATTAGTCCAGTTTTTGATGCATTAATGGAATCCTTGTCACTAGAAGAGGACCAGGCTTATGGGGTTTATGGATTTGTGGGATCATCCATTTTCATCAGCCTTAACTTCTCTCTGTTAGTAACTTAACCCACTGTCAGTTCTAGATTTGTCTGAGAGTTAATGTCTTTAGCAGGGACGTTTTTCCTTCATAAGAGAAGAATAGCTAATATTATACATGTATCCTGTTGCAGCTGTCCTTTTCTTTCCGGTAAATCTGCCTCATCTCTTGGATCTGGCTCTAAACCTAATTGCTTGCATACTGTGCCAGATCACCTTTGGGAGGTACTCATGAATGAGTTCTCTCATCTGTGAGCTACAGATGCTCAAAAACACATCCACGTTCTTAGAAACAGAAGACAGTTTTTACTTTAGTGTGGTGTTACATTCCTCAAAACACCAGTATGTGGCTAAAGCATCATAGAGTGCCTCTGGATAGGCAGCAAGGTTTATGACAAAGATAGAGTTCCCTCTGTTCTTCCTCAAATTTCTTCTTCTCTCGCTCCTTCCCCCATCTTCTTAAATACATGACAGTTTTTGACATAGGGACTCATTAAATAATATTATGTGGTGACCTACCCAACACTAACACTAGAATTCAGTATTATCTCTTCCAATTTTCTTATTTTATAGTCAAGAAAAACCAGCTCAGGAATAAATTGGCTTGATTAAATTGCAAAGTAACAGAAATAATACCAGTACTGGAAACCTAAGTCTGAGAAATTTTTAAAATTTATTTATTTTATTTTATATGCATGACTTTTTCTGCCTACATATATATCATACACCACATTTGTGCCTGGTCCTCTCAGAGGTCAGGGGAAGGTGTTGAATACCCCAGAAGTACAGTTACAAAGAGTTGTTTGCCTGTACATGAATCCTGGGAACTAAGCTCAGGTCCTCTGTACAGGGACAAGGTTTTTTAACCACTGAGAAAAATTTTCAGACTTTAGTCTCAGGATATTTTACTTTGAAGTAGATTTGTCAAGGTGACAAGCCAGGGAAAGATAGTAAGCTAGGATTTTGGAAGATACATGTATTGCCTACCCAAAATAATATCAGTGAAAATTTGAGGGAATATGTTGATATTGGATATAAGGATTAAAGTATGAACACGTGGATGAATTATTTTGAAAGAAATGTATTTATTTTAATAAAAATAATTTGAATATCATATTGGTTGTCGTTGCTTTTATTTCTAGTGGAAGTGAAAATACAAAGCAGAATTCTAAAGGCAGATTTATATTTGTTGCTTACTTTCAATTTTAATATATATTCATAAAATTTGGGCAACTTTCATATTATCAGTTCAGAAGACGTGAGTGGAAAACTGAAAATACATAACTAAAATTAAAATTTTAAGGTGTTATATTCAGTGGGTCTATCTTAGTGTCCAAGAAGCTCTGGGCTTGTTCCTTCGCACTGCAAACAGGTATCACAAAACTCACAAACTTATATGCTATATTTTATCAAGGTATGACCCAGAATGTAAAAACTAAAATTGTAAATACTTGAGGTTTCTATTTTCTCCTCTATTTACTATTCCTATTCTTAAATTTACAGAGGCTGTGAGAGAAAGTGTGATTGTAAATACAGATGAAAATTCGATGTCAGTTAGGAACCTGACTCGTCTTTGCAGGATGTTCTGTAATGGTTGGGAATTCATTAGTATCAGAAATGTGTTGGAAGCTTTACCTCTCATTTCCAAATGATAATGCTCACAACTTTTCAGCTACTCTTTTATTAGACTATTTAAATAATATGGGTAAGACATTTCTCATGATAATTTTTTCACTTACTTTTTTATTTGTTGGTAATATCAAGGGATAGTAAATTTTAGCTCAAAATATTTTGATTAAAATTATAAGCAGACTACATTAAGAATTACATAATAGAATGCAAGTTGATATGCAAAGGTAATATTTGTAAAATATTTTATTAAGATATTTTTCCCTTAGAGAACATAAATTTTTAAATTTATTTTACTGTATGATGTAATTGTTAGATATGTAGATAGTTTGTTGCTTGCTTATTTAAAATGTGTGAGAATCTCTGGAATTCTCAATGGTCTCAGGGAAATAAATGATGTCATTAAAATAACATTAGGACTGTGAGCTTTTCAAATCCAGAATTATTAACAGGGAGAAGCATAGCAGAACATCTTAATGATTCTTTTAATGCTTAATTCGAGTGTTGTGTGATGGTTCTGCAAAAATGTACACTCTATTGATTGTTCCTGAGGGAGAAGAAATAAAATAAGCAAACCTGGCTTCTAAAATTGTGTTTCCTTAAGTTTTAAATGTTTCTATTTCTTATTTTGTCCAAATATGATTCAACTCAGAGTGAAATTTCAAAGGAAATGAAAAATGTGGCCTGCTTGTGCTTTGGATACTGCAGACCCATAAAGACTTGCTTTAGTGATAAGTATCTTTATCTTCAGGGCTGTCCTTTTGGGTTAGAAGAGTAAACTCCAATTTTTACCTCATAGTCACCATCCTTCCTCACATGGTTAATTTTGGTGAATTCTTCTTATAATATGGAATATCTTTATGTAACTTTTGCAAAGTTGCAAATAGCAAGCAGTTAACCCACATTTGAATCCATGGAATTATAAGATGTCCATGCTCTTCCTTTTGGTTTATGAAATATTTTGAATTTCAAATTCTTATAACAGTATGTTTAAAAAAGTAAAATGAAGCTATATATGCTGAAAATTGACATACCTTCTCATAGATTGTTTACATAGCATAGCAAATGCTTCCCATAGTCTGTTTAAAATTGTTCTGCTTAGGAAAGTTTTTTTTTTTTTTTTTTTTTTTTTTTTTTTTTTTTTAGTAAAGTTTTGTTTGTTGCTTCTATTTTAAGATTTCTATTTATGTCTGAGTTCTTTAAAGTGTTGTGTGCCTCAACATCATCAGTTATAAGAGATCCCTTTATCATATTACTCAGTGGATTGTTTTTTCCTTTTTCATTTTCTCAGGTGTTTGGATGTTCCCTGTATCAAATTTTATAATTCACTAAGCAAAGTCTATCTTTTAATATATACAATGGATTTTTCTGTTGTTTGCATTATGACTTATAGAACTCTCACTGTTTATATCATGAGTGTATGGTGTGTGTGTGTGTGTGTGAAAGGTGGATGCCAAATAACTTTCCAAAGACCACTATTCAGATTTGAAACCACTTTTAGGTTTTATGTCCTATTTCCTGTATATTCAGATGACATTCTCATATCCATTCTAATCCCCATAGTTTCCAAGACAGAATGTCTCTGAGAAGTCACTTATCCCTCTCTCCATCCACAAGAGCACTGGCTGATTTGCCTTCTCAAACCAGTAGCTAAATGTTAGGTGGTTGTGAGAAGACATTGCACAGTTCAAAACCTCCAAAATTACCCTGATCAATTACGACCATGCTCATTTGAGATGTTTGTTTTTTGTTTAACCATCTGGATACCAGACATTCTAAAATCTTAAAATACATAAAATTAAAAATGAAAGCATAGTAATCAGAGTTCCCCGAAGTCTACTAGTTCTTTTCCCCCAACGAGTCCACACTATTAATCTATAGAAATGATTAGTTATAAAATGAAATGTTTTCTCATTTTCTCTAAAATCCACCCTCCTTCAACACCCCATTACACAGTTGTGAGTAATTTAACAGTCTTTCTTTCCAGTTCTTTCTTTAGAGATACCAACTGTACCTAACTATGAAAAGATGAATCTCATATATAGGGCAAAAGTAGCATTCAGGGTTGCCTAGTGATGGCCAGACCCTGGATCAGTCAGGCAAGTTCTTGGACTTGATGTTTTCAGTCACTCTAGCACTGTTCCTCATATACAATTTTTATTTAATATCCTGGATAATCATTTTATTATATCAACACATAGTAATTGCTTTAACAAATGCTGGCTGGAGGAATGTCTGGTTAAATGAATGGATGAGGAAATGCATGAATGGGTTGTTTGTGGGTCATTTGGTGTGCGCTTTGTGTTTCTGTTATACAAGACGGATAAGAACAAGAGGACGGAAAGCCATTCTACAAGATAGTATCTTGGCTTGGAGCTCACAATATAGATGAGGGCCATAAAATTTTCTCTCTGCTTTGATTAATATTGGTATCAGACTGCCACCCTACCAACAAGACACCATGTGAATCACCAAGGCTCAAATTATTATTTCTTCTTCTTGTTGCTTTCTCTGGTCTCTTCCCACTGCTCTCTATCAAATTGTTTCTGGTGTGTTTCCTGTCAGGCCAGGATTCTTCCTGATTAATTCTCTTTTCTGCTCTCCTTCATGCTAGCCCCAATTATTTCCTTAGCCACTGAACCATTCCTTGATAATATTACTATTCAGCTCTTTCAAATAGGAGGCATGGTTCTTTAAGTTTGTCACCAGTATTTTTCTGGAATTGTGAGGAAGTTTAGGCTACAATCAATATGAGACCTATTAGTGGCAGTAAAATGAGCAAAGCAGTATATCCTGAATCTTTCAAATTTATATTTATCTGTTCCCATCCACCCTCATCCATTTTAACACAGATGTAAGTTTTATTACCAGAAACTATACATAGTAATTGATTTTTAGCTTCCTATTTCAGAGGCAACCAATCAAAGGATATTAATTTTTAAGAGGGCATTCAATCAAACAGTAGATGCTTCCCTCATGGTGGTTAGGTGAGCTTAGGGGCAGGGAGTAGGTGAATCTGAAGAAATCAGAGGCCCAGCTCCAGTCTATTCCTCCTATCCTCTGTGGTGATCCATTCTTCATTAGAGGTCTTCACGGAGTTTATTCCAAAATAACCAAGTTCTCCATTGTCTACAAGTGCTGAGTGACGCTGTAAAGTTGATTTGTTTCCTTCCTGGTGCTGAGAAAGGATCTCATTACAGCTCAGCATCATCCCAGATGCTCAGCTTATGTTTGAAAAGCTGTCTCTTGAAAATTTCTGAACCTAGGTCTTATTCCTGAGCTAGTGTGGGTAAACATGGAGTCAGTATTTACTCTAAAAGAATAGCTTAGTTTGCAGATCAACACTGCCAATTTTAATTTTTAATTGTTTTTTTCCTTTTCTAAGTTTTAATTGTTTTTAATATCATTTGATTATAAAGCAATCACTTCCAACATTGGGGTTTTCAAAAATGTTTCATTTTGAACGATTCTTTCTCACTCTTGTTTCCATGTTCTTCTTTCCTGCTGTACTTGCTCAGTCATCATCTTGTCTTTTCACTTTTCTCTGTTGTCTTTCACACATCACTCCATTAAAGCCTTCTTTCTAGTTTCATGGACCTCTCTCTAGTTTTCTGACTTATTCTTTCTCCTATTTATACTCCCATATCTAATAATTGGAGCCTCAGATTAGTTCTGTATGTAGTTTTATCTTTCTGAGCTTGGGCTCCTTTTTTTTTTTTAAATCGTGTTTTTTTGAGTCCTGTCTATTTTCTTGCAAAGTCCTTCATCAATATGTTCTCTGTGGCTGAGAAAAATTCCATTGTAAATAGTAGCACAATTTCATTTACCATCCATCTTGTTGACAGACATCTAGGATGATTCCATTTTTGTTTTTTATAGTAGAATGGGCATAAACATAGTTTTGTAAGGGTATGTAGCTGCCCATTGAAATCTCCTTTTAAAGGAAGAATGAAATTATATATTCAGATGTTGAATTAAATACTTATATAAATTTGACATCCGTTTATTCTTTTTTATTGTATATTTCATTTATTTACAGTACAAATGTCATCCCCTTTTCCCATTTCCCCTCCCTAGAACCCCCTATCCTATATCCCCTCTTTCTTTATGCTTTTATACCATTTTGATTACATGCTTGTATTAAGGTCAGTTCTAGGTTGATGGTCTAGCAATACAATAGATGCAAATAGTCAAAGAACAAGCAATACAATAAACATAAACAGTCAAAGAACAAGCAAAGCATTAAACCCAGTTACATGAACACTACTGTGATCACTGTTTCTAAAGGCTTATCAGGATGACCAAAGTATCTGAGCCTACTTCCCTGTACTAGCCCAAGGTCATTTTCATGCCTGAAGCCTACTTTCTTGTTCTAACCTAAAATTTAGAATCCTGTCTGAAATTACTTCTTTGTTCTGGCTTAAGATTTAGATTGCTGCCTGAGGTTACTACTGGTTAATGGATGCTCGTCCTTTTCAAGAATATCTAGAACTCTTAACTGTTGGTAGATTCACCTTTCTGTCCCTGCACTGTTTTTGAACCGAAGCTGGAGCCTAGGAACTTGCACAATGTAGGCAAGCATTCTACAACTTAGCTATACCCACAATCCCAGCTACCTTTTCTTCTTTTTTTTCTTTTCTTCTTTTCTTCTTTTCTTCTTTTCTTCTTTTCTTCTTTTCTTCTTTTCTTCTTTTCTTCTTTCCTTCCTTCCTTCCTTCCTTCCTTCCTTCCTTCCTTCCTTCCTTCTTTCCTTCCTCTTATTTTTACTTGGTGTGGTGGGGTCTTGCTCAGTTTTCCAGGCTGGCCTTTAATATACTTTTTAACTCAGAGGCAAACTTTGAACTCGGAATCTCCCATCAGCTTTCCTTCTGAGCAACTGGAATTGCAGGTAGCACCAGTAGGCATCACTGCATATCTGGCTTTTAAAAAAAATAGTGATTCCAATTTATTCACTAAAAATGGCTGATAGAATTTTTCATGAGCAATATGCAATTAAGGCCTTTCTCACAACTGCTTATAATGAATATCCAATTGCTATATTATCACTGAAATTAAATAAACTTATTTTCCTACTAACTGCATTAAAGAATTTGCTAGCTCGCCTGTCCGGAGATCAAAACTTTGCTTTTTTTTCTTTTTCCTAAAAATATCTCAACTTGACCAGTATTAGCAATCTTCTTTGAGATAAACAGAATACTGAATTTGGCCTGAGGAATCTATACAGATTCCAGTTGTATCTAGGTATATCAAGGCCAAAATCAAAGTAGAATTTTGGTCATATTTTGTCAGTATTATACTACTCCAAGTTTATTTTAGTGTTTATTATTAAGATAGATATCATGACATACCATGTACAGGTAAGGTATGGGAAAAATGATTAAGAAGATTGTCAACACTTATAACAAGATTAGAAATTTGAGTCTCAATAATAGTAGATGGAGCTACTGGTGACAGTGTATATATATTTCAAAAGTATAAACAGGAAGCAATGGCTTTCTTAAATGGGATACAGATGAAAGTAACTATGGACAATAAAAGATACTTATGTAAGGAAAATTAAAATTGACCACAGGAAATGGCTCCCATATGTTTCCTAAAGGAAATCTGTTTTTATTATAGAATACTATTTACATCTACCCAAGAAAAGGCGATGTGGGGATTCTAAAAGGAACTGATTTGATAAAGGTGACTGTGATTTGCATTATTCATGTATTTAACATTTTCTTTCCTCCCTCCTTCTCTCCATTTACTTATTCAACAAATATTTTTTGAGCATCTTAGTGTTTGGTGGATTAAGAGTCCTGGGCGTCAGCATACCGCTTGGCCTATAGTATTTAAACTGACATTTTAATAATTCAACATTATGAAAGTACAGCTTTATACAAATGAAATCCATATCATGTGTTTCCTATTGACAAGAAGATTAAAACTGATGATGAGAGTATGTAGTTAAGGAGGGGAAGCCCAGATCCACAGAACCACTTAGAGATCCAGGCTGAGGGCACTCCTAAAGTCTCTTTAGTCTCAAATTCTAGCAGAAAGTAAGAATAGAGAGATAGTGAAGGAGAAATTAATTCATCCTAAAGTAACCACTCATATAGAAAGTATCCTAGATGTTATTGTATGCATATATACATAGATAATAGAAGCTAGCAGAAGTACCCTGCTCTTTGCCCTGTACAATAAAACAAGTGTAAAATTTTTATTATTTTTTATGTTTATTTTAATTTTTATTTTTTAAATGGTGGTTGATTGAGGAAAACTGAACAAAATGGTTCATTTTGGGAACTCATTTTTAGTTGGAGCAGACTGACAATCACAATTTGACACAATAATTAGAATAAGCACTTTGTTTCTAGGAGATAAATATGAAAATATACAAATCTGAACACTAGATATAACTGGAAGTGTCCAGTTTAAACTGATGATTTGGAAATGTCTCACTGTGAAGGAATCATTTTAGCCATTATTTGGACAAAGTGGGTGTAAGAACTTCATGTTATCTCAGGGGAGGGCCTCTAAAAGACCAGATGGGAAGCATGCCAAGTCAAGCTGTGTCTTGGATATTGGTGAATATTCAGGTCCTTGTTGAACAGGAAGAAAGTAAGCAAAAGAGTTGATAGTGTGCCAGATCTGGAGTGTTCTTGCCTAATCTCTCAGGAGCCCATGAGTGCATGAAGAACTTAGATTTTACTGTGAGGTATAGGAGAAGTCATTAGAGGGATTTTAGCAGAGGTATGAAAGGGTTTGATTTATGTTCTAAAAGGATCACTCTAGCAGTTGGACTTAAAATAGACTGTGGTGAAATAGGACAGAAGCAGGGAGACCATTAAAAGGCTTTTTTTTTTTTTCAATAATTGAGGTGAGAAACCATAGCAGCTTAGATATGAGATAGTAAGAAGTATCACTTACTGGGCATAATTAGAAGGTAGAGTCACCAGAATTGTCAGATGGAAAGGCGAGAGGTGTGCAGGAAGAGGGCAGTCAAGGGTGGTGCCAAGCTTTGAGGCAGCAAAGACTGATTAAAAGAATAGCTTTCCATTCTGTGACATGAGCAAGGCAGTAGTGGGACCTCAGTTAGATGTGAGTAGAACCTGTTGTGATTTTGATTTGGGATGACTTTAACATCTAAGAAGAAATTCAGAGGGCTAGCATAAGGCAGATAAGGAATAAATGTAAACTTGAACCCCTGACCCAGTACTCAGAAGAGTGAGGAGATGGGGTGCCAAAGTCTCAGCCTTTGAACCATTGAGCCTTTGGAGATCTAATAGTTAAGAGGGTGTGAATATTCGCACTTGCCAGATAATAAGAATGGAAAGACAGGGCAGTAAAAACAAGACAGGAGACTCTAGTGTCAAAAAGGGTGTTATCCAGAAGGAATTAGTGAGCCACAGTATCAGTTACTGAAAACTGGTCTGATAGAATATGACCTGAAGAGTGTCTACACATAGAGCTGTGGAGAGTCTGTAATAGGCCTTCAGTTATCTTGACAAGCAATTTAAGAATAGTGATGGACAGGAAAACTCTGGCAGCAGTTATCACATGTGAGTTTTTTTTCCTATAAAGCAAAGAAATAGGGTGTGAATTGGGGCAGGAAGTAATGACAATAAAGGCCAATTTTGCAATTGTTAAGTGAGAAAAGTAATGACATTCATGAAGTGAATTTTATAATGCTAAAAGAAGGGGGTTATTGCAGTCTCAAGGAAACCTTCATTGAGAAGGTTTAGCCAGGAAGGAATTTTGTAAAAAGCTCAGGCTGAGTGGGGTATGTGTATGCAAAATGGAATTGTAGGAGGTGCTTTGATTCGTCCCTTCATTTCATAAAAAATAAATAAATAATTCAGAACAAAGAGGAAAAGGTGCAAAGTTACCATTTCATAGAATGAATGAGTGAATGAAAAAGAGAAATTGTGTGAGGGAGTTCCAAGGACCCACGTGAAGAGCAAGCCTGTTCATCTAGCTGCCCATCTTTTATCTGGTTCTATTATAGTGTGGCTGTGGCCAGGGTGTGTGTGGAGGAGTATACTCAGCAAGATGGGCATTTTGTTCCAGTCCATCAAACTGAATAAGAAGCAGTTAAGAGAATTTAATATACTAGCAGTCATAATTAAACATATATCACAGTGGGAATGATGACATCAGAAGCTGAAAGTGGGGGATTATGAAGATTGAAAGATTTATGTATTTGCAGAAGTTTTACCATCACTTTCTTAAGAAAAATAGAATATAAATTCTGGGGTTGATATAGTTAAAGACTAGAGTCCTTGAAACTAAGAGGATTCAGTGATTATACCTGTTTCAAATAGAAAGTTCTTGAAATAACAATGGAAATGGATGGCTAAAGATGGCTGCAGAGCAAAATCTTTGGTAGAAAGAAAAACAAAGAATGAAGAGGCTGAGGTCTGAAGAGTACCCTCAGACTCATTTAAATCCTGAGCATTTTGACATGAGCAGTGCTGGATGACACTGAGCAGGGAACTAAAAATCTCAGAGGTTTGACCTTTTGTCTCAGATTTTGCAAATGCCTCATTTAAAAGCTCCTTCTCAGCAGTCTAGTTGAAGTTACCTCTGAATTATTGTTCAAATGGAAGTGTTTCCATTTTGACCTCATTTTTCAAAGATGCTTTTATAGAATAGAATTCTTGCTTGATAATTATTTTCTCTTAGCATTTTGGCATTATTGTTCCATGGCCCTCTGACTTGCATGTTTGCTGTTGAGAAAGCAATCGTCTCATTATTGTTTAAAATAAATAATACTATTGTAGTACAGCCATTTGTTCTAAATCATATCCCTTTGTGATCCACAGTTTTGTAGGATTTGTCAGGTTATAGATTTCATAATTTACTGACTTTGAACATTGATGCATTCATTCCTTATTTTATTCAATGTTTAACAATTGCATAAGTATATCTAATGTATGTTAGCATATAAATCCAAATTACCCTAGTCTTTCCCTTTCTACTGCTGCTGAAATCATTCTTCTTCCCATAGCATTCTTTGCATACATTTCTTTCTTGTGTGTGCATGTGTGTGTTCAACTGAGTTTAGAGTTATTTTATTTGATCATGGCTATGCACTTATTTACTGGAGCATGGGCTTGTCACCAGTGGCTTTACCACTTTCTGCCATACTGAGAAAGCCTGTGAGCAATGTATGTACAATACATTACAATACAATACAAGTAGTCACCCTTGCCTTCCTATGATCTATTTGTGTTCTCATCCTTTCATGTTTAACCTTAATATTGACTTTAGTAATCATTCCTTACATTACATTCTCTTTTCTATTACTGTGGACATTTGAACCATATTATCCATATTTGTTTCAATTTTTTAAATTTTTCAGTTTGATTTTGAGACTTGCCTAATAAATTCTTTAAAATTATTTTGTTTTAAAGAATATATTTTGTTTTAAAGACCATATTTAGATTACTATATATATATATATAATCTCCAGTCATTTAGTTTATTGTCCAGTATTCATGGTCAGTTTTGTTCAGCTTTTCTCATTCAAGTTGCCAATCATCTCAATCAGTTGTATAAGCATATTATGCAAGCATAATTCGCAGCCTCTTGTCACAATCTCAATCTTTACAGTGACTGGAAGAGTCTGATGATACAGTATATGGGTTTTGCTTGTGCTTGCTCACACCAGATAATTTTTTAACTCAAGAAATTATTTGTGATGTTATGAGTTCATAATTAAATATCTTGACATTTGTTTATATTGGGGTAATTTCAGGACAAATATAAATGGTCTGTGTAGAGGTTTTTCATGATATTTCAGTCTCTTAGAGGATGGATAATTCCAAGCACCTTCAGTCTTTATAATTTTCAATTGTGTTATGGGGAAGAAGCCACATGTGCTTCTTTTCAGCTCTTTTCAGTTCAGTTTTCAGCCAAGAGTATAAGCTGCACTTCTAATATTCAAGAGGATGAACTCAATCATGGAAATATATTCATCATTTATCTTCTCCCTGTGGGTAGGAATTCTGGTTGTTATCTACAAATCAACCATTTGATAGGGAATATTTAATTAGTATTATAAATAATGATTTCAGGAAGACATTAATTTTATCGACTATCATCTAGTTATCAATACTGTTTTCATTTTAATCTTGTGAATATGTATCATAACCAAGACAATAATAGTATTTTTTAAAGAAAATGCAATGAACATGAATTTCTTGGTATCAGAATTAGATAACAAGATTTGTACTTTCTTAGAAGACTTACTAATTGCATTTTGAATGGAAAAATGTTTACATTGGCCCATCTATATAAGTACATGTTGGATTGATTGAAGGGAAATTCACACATGATGTCTACCCAGCATCCTTCCACAGAGACTAAGATCATGAAGCTTGCTCTGAGAATAGTGGTGGAATCATCTCTTCCTAACTCTGGTATTTTAATCCATGTCAGTTTTAGAAAAATGAAATTGGAAGGAGTTTAGCTTCATGTCATGCCAACCTGAGTTATCTTTCATTGCTAAGGTCCTATATTTGTCATTCTATAGCTTGTTAAACTCAAGATGTTATTGTTTAATTTGTGTGCTGGTGAGGGTGTGTGTGCGTTTTCACATATGTGTTCACCATTGCATTCTTAGTACTTGAAGAGACCAGAGTAGACTATAACATCCACTAGAACTGGAGATACAGATGAGTCACCATGTGAATATTGAAAATAGAAATAGGCCTACTGCAAAGCAGCCAGTGTTCTTAACCTCCAAGCCAGCTTTTGAGCTCCTGCATCTTCCTTTCTTACTTTAAAAGCAGTTGAATCATTTGTTATTCTTGTTTATGTTCTTACATTCTAGCAACAGTGCTCAGGTGGAGGTCAGAGGGAAACTCCCTCTGGAGTTCTTGCTCCCCTTCTACTCCATGTATGTCCCAGATATGGCTTTAAGCGAATTTGTTTTAAAATATCTAATATAATGTGGGTTCCATGTATTCCCTGAGGATGTGCAGAATCTTTGTTGTTTTGCCACTTATTTTTGTTTGTGAGATTTCAAATCTCATCTGTAGATTTCTACAATGTATCTACAATACATTGTCATTCTACCTTCAATTCCTCTGATGGTGGTTATTACTGTATATTATCTCACATCTATTAAAATATCTTACCAATTTTGGGCTAAAAGTCTACTTGTATGGGGGGATAAATTAAGTGATTTCATGAATAATTTGAGGGAACAGTCACTGTCTATTTTTTTCTTTTGCTTGGACCTCCTCTGTCTTTTCTCTTGTTTTGGATTGAGCAAACTTCCCTTTCCCTTTTCAAACTTAATACCCATCTTGTCCATTTTTCCATCCCTCTCTCCCTCCTTTCATCTCCCCACAGGTAAAGGTACTGATATATTTCATAGGAGAAGGGTAACTTTTCATAATGTCAGTAAGTTACTCGATACCAATTCACATTGTTCTTCCCTCCTCTTTGCTGAGAAGACTATCTATCCAAGGAGAGCTCTGGGTTTCCACTGTAGTTGGTGGTCTAAGCACAATGTGCCAAAAGATCTTGGATTTAGTAAGCAAACAAAAGCTGTCCTCCTATCTTTAAAGCTTGTTCAATGCACCCAGTCTTCTCCAATAGCATCCTGTTATAGTGAGCTCAGAATAGCTCTTCTTCTGGTATCTACTGAAGATGTCAACCCCTTCTAGATGGGAAGGAAAGAGGTTGCACTTCTAGGAGAGACAATAAAAGTGAGTTATAATCATGACTGCAGCTGCCAGTGAATTAAGCCAGAAAGAAGGTTGACATGTCCCAGCAAGCTGTGCTGGCTTTCACTGCTCTGAGATTTTTCTGTGGAGAAGTAGAATCATCAAAATGTTGACGGGAAACCCAAAACTAAAGAAGTTTTTTAAAATATACCAAGGAGAAGGACCATCTCTTCCTTTGTAGTAGGATGCAATGTAATTACACTACTACAGCTGCTGGACTGGGTTTCTGATGAGTGTGTCATCACCAGCTCCCTTCCTAGAGGGCTACTATTACCATTCAGCCACTTTAAACCTGTGCCATCGTGGTTACCTATTGGAATAGGCCAACAAACAAGTCCTTTCCTCACACTGAGAGGGCAAAGGTTTTTCTGCATCTTAGTTTCT
This sequence comes from Arvicanthis niloticus, assembly GCF_011762505.2. Classification (NCBI taxonomy): domain Eukaryota; kingdom Metazoa; phylum Chordata; class Mammalia; order Rodentia; family Muridae; genus Arvicanthis; species Arvicanthis niloticus. The sequence goes on along the minus strand of NC_047660.1, from coordinate 91,109,138 downwards.
TACTGAATTATAAGTGGAAAGCACTGTGCTAGACAATCCCAAAGTCCCTTCCACCTCAATCACATGATTCTTTGGAAGCTTCCTATTCCCTTTTCAGATTCTTCCTTGGAAATATCTGTGGGTACTTTGTGTCAGTTTTCAGTTCCTACTTCTTAAAGTACATTTAGGTTTTATTATTTTACACTCTTAAGTTCCTGGATATTTTTTACTCCATACCATGGCACAGTTATTATAAATAAATTCCAGTATTACAAAGTTTTTGTTCAGAATAGCAGGAGAAAGTAATTGGAAAAAACATGGTGAGAAAGTTTACACATAGTTCTAACAGAAATATTGCTAAGCAAAGGCCGCCACATGTGCAAACCAACAATGTAGCTTCTATAAGAGTCAAGGAATCATTTTCTTAAAATTTTATTCATTTGTTTATCATTTGTAATGTATTCAATAATAAAAATCAATCCTTCATCAATCCATTAGTGTGTGTGTATAACATCCTTGTTAACGATAATTCTCAGGGTGGATATAGTTCTCCTTCTGTGTGTAAAGAGATTGTTCTAAGGCTCTTGTGGGTGCCAGTTATCCCATCAAGTATTCTAGTGACCTTTCTATTGCTGTGATAAAACATGCTGACAAAAAGAATCTCTGGAAACAAATAGGATTTTTTTTATTATTACATGTTACACTCCATCAATAAAGGAAGTCTGGGAATGAACTTACTGAGGAGCTTGAAGCAGATTCTATGGAGAAACACTGCTTGCTGGCTGGCTCTTGTGCTTCTGCTTAACAAACTTCCTTAGATATTGTGCTGAACATATTGAGTTAAGTGCAAGCATTCAAAAGTCCACTCCTTTCCCCAACCCTTTAGACATGTCCATCAGGCCAGTATAATCTAGGCTATTCCTCAATCTAGGCTTTCCTGCGATAACCTTAGGCTTTGTCAAGTTTACAATTAATGCTTACAGGAAAAAGAATATAGTATTTTTACATAGCCAGAACAAGCCTATGTGACTACTTTGAAATACTTAGAGCAGGACATGGATTAAGGATTAAGATGGCACATACCCTTAATCCCAGCACACCAAAGGCAAAGCAGGTGGATTTCTATGTTTGAAAACTGCCTAGTTTACTACTCCTAAGACAGCTAGAACTACATAGAGAAACTCTGTCTCAAACAAACATCTATGGATATTTCAGGGTATCCACTTGCCTACTACAATGCCACACAAACGTTCTACATTATTGTTTTGGGAGTGATGACAAGGAAGCAGCTAGGTAAATGTTAAACTCCTATACAGATATTTCACTGAATATGTCTGATTCAAGATCCTTTGGATCAGATGCAGAATTTAGGGCTATAAAAAACTAGCAATTTTTGAGGATTAAAAGAAGATCTCTGGGCAATGACTATCTTTCAGGATTATATCATGAAGATTTCATCTCTGTTTTCCAGTAACATAGCTGAGAGAAAGAAAGACTTCTAACTGGTGGTGACAGTTCCTGAAAGCAGTGTCTTGCCTGATAAATGATGACTCTCAATTTCTAGAGGAAAAACCTCTGTTTCTCTTCTGATCCATTTGATATTTCTATCATGTTGACTGAAAAATAATGTATCTCTTGCATACACAAGGCATAATCTTGCTCAACAAGGCTTTATAGATAGAAAACAAAATTAGCATATTCCAGTAGAAAATTCTATCAGTAAGTGACGAGTGTTTCAAATGAAAGGAATCAAAATAACTTTATATTGCTTATATTTTTATTGCTTTTGAGCACAAGGTATTCACCTAATTAAGTCACATTAGAAAGGGGAGGTTTATATAGTCCACCTCAGAGGACCCAGGGGTGAAGGCTTGTTTTAATAAACTATTTTCAAACCAAATGCAGTCAATAAAATATTATAGTATAAATCATCTTACTGAAATGTCAAATATATATCCAATAATATATGTTAAGGCATACAATTATTGACTAATATTAAATTCTTTAGAATCATGATTTCCTTGGTAAATATAAAGTAAACAAAGCTTGGAGGTTATGGCTGGGTAAGAACCTACAAACTTGATGAAAAAAATAAAGGAGAACAGGTTAACTACGTGAATAAAATGTAGTCTTTGAAGTGTAAACGTCAACCCTTAAACCCAGGTTCAGAATAGCCTTGCACAATAATAGGGGGCAAAGGTGTCTGGCCAGACACTGAGGACTATTGGTTTGTTGTCTGAATAAAGAAAAAGCCCCAAGGTTCACCAAGCTCTGGGGTGCATTGACTACAGTTACACCTGGGATCTATACATCTCCATTAGCTGGGTGTTCTCCTTCCATGAAACTGTGACAAATAGTGAATTTGAGGATAGCGAGAATCTATATCTTTGCTGTTTCAAATAAAATGCAATCATGTGTTCCCACTTCATTCATAAACTTCAACCAAGATTCTCAATATGATTAAAAAACTCTCAACCCCATAGCAACTCGGCAAGGATTCATGTAATGAATTTAGTACATCAGCTGCCCCATTATTTAACACATAATGAACTCATTCCTGGAAATCTTTTGTGTGTAGAAGCTGAGCAGTTTCAGGGACAAATTAAATTTTCATTTCAAAATAATCACCTGTCTCAATATACACTATCATTCCAATTTTTCTTCTAAAATATTGGATTTTCAAGGTCTGTTAAATATTCTGCCTTTTCTCAAAAGAATTTACACTTCTGTATTAAATATATTTACTTGATGGTGTGCAGAGAGGGATGCATAGGGGTAATGAGAAGCCATTTGGAAAGCATAACCAGGAAATTGCTGTCAGAAGGTACGTGCGAACAGTTACCATCCTCTTACCAAGGCATCCTTAGCTATTAACACTTTTCTTGATATGTTTGAGTTCACTGAAAAGTAAAGCATAGTCTGTGATAATAACTTTTTGGTAAAAGGCAATACATATCATCACATAGAATATTTGTAAACCCAAAAGAGAAAAATACACTCAGTATTTCCATTTGGACTATGTGTTCAAGGCGGAAAAAAAATCTCAACATGGAATGGGGTGGGCAGAAAACCCCATCCAAGTGAAAAAAATATTAGAATTTGGAGGTTGTTAGGAAGCGACTTAAATTTCTTTAATGGTGTTAACCTGTAGTAGGTCAACCACATTTAATGCTAGAAACTACTCCCAAAGAAATAGAGCAACACAAGCCAGATTGCATGAGGGAAGAAAGAAAAAATAATCTCTAGTTGGCTTAGTAGAGAGCAGAAGGTAGTTATAAGAGGAGTAGGGAGTGGGAGGTTGGTATGATCAAAATTCACTGTATGAAAAGAAAAATGTTAAAAAGGAAAATAATATATATCTTGTCTATTTACTATATCTTCCCAGAGATAATGTGGGTAGTCATAATTGAAATACAATTTTGAATTTTATACATTTTTCCAAATATCTAAGAATAGCTGTCATATGAAATGCAAATATATTTTAGTTTACTCATTTTGCAAATATACTTGGCTTAAAAACATATATATATATATATATATATATATATATATATATAATTTTCTCAATGAAAAATGGAAAAATAACATCACATATGTGCATATATTTTCATGTTAAAGCCACAATCCATGTAAAAAATCTGTTCTTTAATGTACAAATATACATGAATTATATGTATATGTATATGTATATGTATATGTATATGTATATGTATATGTATATGTATATGTATATGTATGTGTATGTGTATGTGTATATGTATATACATATAGGTATAGATATAGATATAGATACATATGTATGGAATGTGTACTTGATCACTGAAATTCTAGTTGCTTGAGCTATTTGGATTGAAATGGAGAAGTTAGAAGCACATAATCCTTTCTGAGTTTCTCAGTTAGAGATTGTTTTTAGGCCCTGAGCTGAACCAAAACCTATAAGCACACATTATTAAAACTTCTCTAAAATCTGTGTATTTTTCCAAGGCATGTTACACAGCCAATATTTCAATAGCAATTTTTCATTAAAGTATTTGCATATCACAATGTTAAACTCTCTTTGAAGAGAATAGTTTTTTTCATTTCACATCAGGGACTAAAAGTGTCTTAGAGCCTTAAACATTTCAAAAGAGACATTTCAGTGGTGCAAACAGAAAACAATTTTCCACTCTAAATCTTATGATACATTGTTAGAGTAAGGACATGAACTATGACTCCTTCTCAGTTGGCTCTCGGAGGTCTTTTGATCTCATGTGCTATGTACCTGTGCCCAAGACTCATCAACACAATTTCCAAATATCATTGTTAACCAATAGTCTAAGGGATGATAAATGCAAGGCAAGATCACTCATCCACTGTGTCTTTAAAGGACTGAAAATGGTATTATAAAAGTAATATATTGGCATTTTATTTCCCACATATTTCTTTAGTTTTTCTCTACTAGAAAATTAAAAATACCATGTTTAACAAGTCTACAGATATAGAAGTATCCCTGCATCATTATTAACACCAAAAGATAAGAGGTTGCATGATAATTTGGAAGTAGTAATGTTTATATTTTATATAAACATTAATTCTTGATGCCATCAACTATTGTGATTCTCATCTTAGAATAGTGAGATTTCAGACTCAAATATTTCATTTAAATATATATCATATATGATATATATAGAAATATATATGATATATTTAAATATATATAAAATTTGAAATAACATATATATGAAATATGTGTGTGTAATTTCTTTTTTATTTTAATAATAGTCTACCACTTTATCACATTTCTCTTTTTCTGCCTTCTCCTCACTATTCCACACTGCTGCATGGCATCTGTATACTGGCATTTGTTATTCAGTAGGCAAAACCAGATGTGAATTAGGGCACCCAAAGTTGTAAACTAGGGCAGCAACAGATATGAACTAGAAGACTCCACACAGATATTTTTAATGAGTAATGGTGAAAGGGAACTATTCCCTCCAGAAACCTTGCTCATTAGATTTTTGATTTCCCAAACAATCCTCATTGTTTTCTTTGAATTGCACTTCCCAAATTATTTCTTTAGATCAAGACTTTTGGATATAAGATTGTGAGATGCATTCTAAAATGATATCAAATTATTTCTGTTTTGAAATAAATAGGGTCAATATTTATCCCTCACAAAATAAGCATATGGCTTTTCCTGTTTTGATTTATCTCTGTCACATGAACTTCTAGGAAAATAAGCAACTGATGGATATTTCAATCATGAAAGAGCAATTGAATGGGTTGGTATAGAATAGGCACATTGTAGTTCCTAATTTCAGGCACTAGAAGACTTTTTTTGTAATGAGAATTCATTTGTTTATAGGCTAGAGGAAGTGACAGTTGAATCGAATACTGTTCTAGAAGGAAACTTTCTAAAAGGCTTTTTAACAACCAGTGTCTAGGATTGCGTTTGATTTCCACTATTCTTCTACCATACACAAAATCATGGTAAGAACAGTATAAATATTCTTCTGACATGAGAACAATAATGCCCCCAAACACTCACTGTGATGGAAGAACATTACATAAATTCTCCCCTCCATTCATTCAGTGAAAATTGTCAAATACAGCCATATAAACTCTATGGTAGGGATCAATGTGTAAACATACTTTTTCCACCCTCTTGAAGCTTATATCTTGGTAAAGAAATTTTCTTATTACATGAATTCAGATAGATGCTCCATGATATGTGACACTGCTGCTGTGGAGGAAGTCTGAGTGCTATGGGGAAGAAGAAATCAACAGGGTAGTAATGAGACATTCCCAAGGGTCCCTAGTTTCATTTATGTCACTATAACAAATTATCCAGGCATAAAGCAACTTAGGGAAGAAGAGTTTATTTGGCTTAGATCTTGGGTTACCATGCTTCAATGTGGGGAAGACAAAGCATTAACTCTCATTCAGACTCCAAACTTGACTTCTAGTCCTCTAGGGTACCTTGTCACCACACAGAACCATGGGGAAGATTGATAAAACATTAGCATGGTTCCTTGCTCACTCATGTTTAGCTAGATTTCTTCTATATTGTACTCTTCAGGGCTCTCTTCCCAAGAAATGGCACTGTCTAAAATGGGCCAGGTTATTTCTAAACCAATACCTTATAGTCATACACACAGACAAATACTGTCTGGATAAATTACTCATTATTCCCTTCCAAAGTGACTTTATGCTATCAGGTTGACAGTAGAAAAAGCCAGAACACTGGGAAAGTGTAATAGGTCAGGCATTGACAGAATAGATCTGAATTTGTTTGGTGAAGAAGGTGTCCTCAGAGGGGCAGGGAAGAGAAAGTACATCCCAGGAATGCCAAGGAAACATGAAAGTATTTGAGGGTTGTGCTGGGTCATGCTGGTCTCTTTAGTCAACCAAGAGATTTTGGTCTTTGTCCTCAGACCTAACTATATGGAGTACATCAAATTTAATATATTTAAAAACCAATCTTTATGCTATAAATATACAGTAAGATAGAGTGCTGCTTTCACAAAATCACAATAGAATACTATAAATATTTTAAATATGTCAACCAACCAAGCAAAGCTATTTGAGTATCAGTGTGTTCAAACAAGGGTCGAATTGCATTGAGGTTTTGAGTATTATAAGTAGAAATACCAATTGCTTCAGACAATTGGTGATTCTGGGTTGGTATTTTCTGTGCCCACGGGAAAAAAATAATACATTTTTCCTCATGCTGTTGTTCAAACCAGATTATAACTCTAAATATTTGGTCTTGATAGTAACTATGATGTGGACATATTAGTCATACTTAGATACACTAGCAATAGCCTGAAGTTTAGATTCATGCAGCATTGGCAAAGTAGTTATAGCTCTAAAAAAAACCATGCCCAGATATATAGATGTGCATACATACGCAACCCAACAAAAACAAATATGAAGTGCTATCTTACAACTAATAAGGTGGTACTTGGTTACTACCAAAGGCTGTCCTCATTGGATACTCTCCTTCCCAATAATCCTTATTATTGTTTTTGGTCTTACTGGGTTTTGTTTTTGGTCTTACCAGGTTTTATCTATGACCTTGGTTTTAGCATTGTATAGAAATTCCATTATGATCTATAAGTTTTGTTCATTTTAGGTTAGCTTTCCATTCATTTTAGCCAAATAGTCTTTCATACCCATGATACTGTTCTACTGTAAAGTATAAGAAGATGTACAGTGAGAAAACTCAAGACTTAAGAGAGAAATTAAGTAGGAACTAATTCACTCAATCTCAGTTGGTAGCTTTTTCCAGGAGGAGTTGTTAGATTCTGAACATATGGTTCATCAGATAAAGGAAAAATGAGGGGAACAAAGGGTTAGAAGGGAGAGACAATGTTGAGATCCTATACAAAGCATGGCCATAATTTTTCTTAAGGTTAAAATATGTCATGTAGCAGGCTAAGCAGATGGCACAATAGTTAAGATCTTATTCCACTTTTGCCACAGACTTAAGTCTGGTTCCCAGCACCCATCTTGGGTGACTTCTAAGCTCCTGTAACTTCAGCTGTAAGAGATCTGATTCCTCTGGCCTCTGTGGGATCCTCACTTACATGAACATGCTCCAGCTCAGAGACCCACACATATATAAAGATAAATCTTTAAAATTACTGTCATATAGATGATTTTTGTATATTTTGAATATTGTTTTTTATTGTTTTCTGTCAGTATGTTTGTATGTGTATATATGCATGTGTATGTATGTATGTGTGTCTGTATGGTGTGTGTAGTTTATGTGTGTACATTGCATGTGTCTTAAGAGATTTAAAAAGCCACAGTCCAGCAGAAAATAATGGACATCTGGGATACTACTGTATCAAAATGTCCCTTAAAGGGCATTTCAAGTGCAGGATGTCCTGACCTAGGCAGAAAAGTAGAATTAAGTGCTCTTCAGTAGGAAGGCAGAAGGTTGAAAATGATGAAAGTCAGAATGGAACTGGAAAGAAAAGAACCCACAAAACATTGAAGATTGGACATTTAAAAATAAGGAGCTAGGTACCAGGGCTTAGAGGAGGAGGAGGAGGAAAGTTTGCAAGAGCAGGAGAAACGAATGTTCCAATGTATTACAAAAATCCATGTCATACTATTTCCTTCTTGGTCCAGAAAATACTAAAGACAGAGAAAATTTGGGGATAGTTGAATCCAAATGGTAATGCATGTTAGAGTCACTACCCAATCAGATTGCTCATTTACCTTTCTATGAGCCTTCAGAGTGATTCTTTACTATACTCTCAATGTTGATGCCAACAATGAACTACACTCAACATAATATACCCCTATCTTTTATATATGAAAGATTATCTCAACATAGGAAGATGTGACTAGGATTATCCTTCTCTCATAGGTCTACTACATAAAAGTAGATGTACAGTATATGTTACACCGACTGCTTGGTCTCCCATTAGCCAATGGGAATATTGAATGATTACTTTCTCGAACAATAGACAGAATATTTATAGGATGACTTAGGAACAAACCTGTACTGCAGTGTCCCTAAGAACCACTGGCTCATAAAATGTTTTATTTTTTCATTTGTCAGCAAATATATTGACAAGTAGTTTACCTTGAGGGCGATGATAAGATTGGCTTCCATTGTCTCTTTGATGTATGAATCTGATGCTTACGATATGTAGAAAGCCTAGGATAATACAGTTTTGGTAAAGTATTATCAAATATCAAGGCTGTTTGGAATGGAAAAACCATACAGATCGTCATGTATCAGATCAGAGTGTGATTTTAGAAACAGTAACACATGTCAGCTGGTTTAGTTTTCTATAATGTTAATTTCTACATTTACTAACTCTATAGAAAATACTGCTCTTCACACATTAATATTTGAAATTCAGGCTAAATAAAACCTCAGAATTCCATGACATTTAATCCATCTCCAGTCACCATCTCTTTGAATTTCGTTATTAATTACCCTTAATTAAACTCATTTAATTGATATAATTACCATTTCTAAACGCTTATTTCATAATTCCTGGATGAGTATAAGTTCTGCTCAATTTAACAAATATTTGTTAAGGTTATTTTTTATAAGATCTAGTTTTGCTTATTTTAAATAATTACTTATCTCATATCTTTTCCAAGAAATTAAACACATCTATCTCTTGTAGCTATGAATGTTGCTTGAACTTCAGGGTTGGACATTTTTCTAAAAGAATTGGGTGTGAGGATGAATTGTCTCAGTAGCTGGGAAAAAATTTGACTAATTTTTTAGGACAAGCAACTGTGTTTGTGTTTGTGTGTGTATATATTTGTGTATAGATATACATACACATACATATACATGTTTGTGTGTGGTTGTATGGTTGTGTGTGTACATATAGACAGAGTTTCTAGTCATTTGAATGTTGCTCAAGGCACCAAATGCATGCCCGTGGATGGCACAAGAGAGTATTGAATCCTCTAAAACTGGAGTTATAGGTGGCTGCGAGCTGACATACGGGTTCTCAGCATTGAACTTGGGTCATCTACAACATCAATGTCTGCCTTTAACAACTAAAACACCCCCTTTAGACCTCGAATCAACAAATACATGATGGTAAAAATATTCATTTCTCCACAGTGTATTTGGTGCTGGATATCTTGCCATATTCTCAAGAAAACTATTATTATAGTTGCCATCTGAAAATTTACATTATTTTGTGTGTCATGATTGCACGCATATAATGTCAGGATAGTGTTTACAGGAAGGGAGGAATATCTTGGACGAACAACAAGGAATCACTCAATAGTAAAGGAAAGTGGGCCTACACATCTAAGTTTGGCATCTAGTGGCTTGGCTTCCTTTAGTTCATCTGGCACAGAGGTTAATTGTTTAACAGCCCTGCAGCAATTTGTGAATCCTCAGGACAACTCCCTGACTTCACCTGCCTTTGGGATAGGTCGACAATCCTCAACTGGGTCTGAGAAATAAATATGCTAAGCATTGTGATTTATGTATCCTGCTTTTTCTCCACAAGAATTTTATTTATTTATTTATTTATTTATTTATTTATTTATTTTAGTTATTTCTCACTTATGTGTTTCATCCTTTGTTCTCACTTGTGGTCTAAAGACAAAAGTGTTGTACAATCTCTTGAAAATTGACAAGCACAGTAGCAAGCCTCATTCTCACAACCTGTACTTTTATTGTTTGAAAGGAAAATGTGCCTTTAATTGACACCCCCTAAAGAAAAGATCACATGTCCTTGAGTGTCCTGTTGTCTTTACCAGAGTCTTTTATTTTCCTAAATTTCTGGAAATATAGCTCTGCATGTTTATCCACACAAATATGCCTAATCCAAATTTATTACTAAAATAATCTGGCCAATCTCATAATTGTATCTATGAACAGTGTCTGTGAAAACTCAACCATACTATGGAGAACTATAATTGGATAAGCAGGGAGGGGAAGAGGGAGAGGAGTGGAAAAGAGAGGAGAAAAGAGAACAGGAGAGGTCAGGAGTGAGGGGAAGGAGGGAAAGGAGGGGGAAAGACACAGAAACAAATACAGAGACAGAAAGACAGAACCACCCTGCGGTTAAGGGAGACAGGGTTACCAGGTTTCCTCAGCTTAGGTAGATTATTTTTGTATGGAAAATGGAAAATAACATGAGATAGAGGTGACTATTCCCCAACTGCTCTCTAGAGACGTGCTCTAAGCCATATCTAATGCCTCAGAAAATGAAAAAGAGCTCAAGGTCTGTCACCAAGGCCATGACAATTATTTTCTCTGAAAGCATAATGCATCTTTAAGTGGTAAAAATTTTAAACCAAGGTAGGAGTGTAACAGAAAGCTAATGTTATTCAGTAGTGTGTGACTTCAAGTTATTTTGTAGAAATTAGTTTGCCCAGAACACCCAAAGCATTTCCTGCCCACAGACAGGTATGATTAGCTTCACATGCATGAGATTCACAGCAAAGGCTCCTCTACTGCCCACAGACAAGTTTAATTAGATTGACAGATAGATCCAGAACAAAGTGTTTGGTTCTTGATTTTATTTGCATTGTCTAGGTTTTCAAAATAGGTGACTGAATATCCCAGTTTTCATTACAGATACATGTGCATTTGTTTTTATAAGATATTTTGTGCATGAATTATGCCTAATAATATACTATTTTAGATATGCAGTAAAATTGAGGTGAGGTATTGGAATATCATGGGTACCTTCACTGATACAAGCACTGCCTTTTTCATTATAAACACCACCAAGCAGTATTGAATATGTTAATTAATGAATTTAGATTTGCAGATCACTGTCACACAGATTGCATAGCTTACACTCTGGACCACTCTTGGTGGTGTGCATTTCATGAGCTTTGAACAATGCACAAAGGCAAATGTCAAATATGATACTGTGCTCCACTTATTCACCCTTCTCTGCTGCTAGTGTTGCAATGCATAATCTTATTTCCCTTTCCCAGGATATCATGTGATTAAAATTGTATAGTGTATGATGTTGTTTTCCTTTAGGTTCTTGCACTTAATGATATGCATTTAGGCTAGATGTGTTGGGTCACATGTATAATTCAATACTTAGAAAGCTATCTATGCCATAATCATCAACAAAGGCTCACACATATGTAGGGCTGTACACTCTTTGGCCCTTCCTTCCAACCTGATACTTGTCACCTTATCCTACTTTGTGTATTTATGAAACAGGATGTGTTGAGTACTGTGGAATCTGTTCCTCACTTAAATTCAACTATCCGTGAAACTGGGACATCTTCATATGCCATCTAAGTCTTCATCTTTGTGTGAATGTCTGTTATATCAGGTTAAGGGGACAGCAGCATGAAGTACAGAAACTTCCCTTATCCAAACTTATTGATGCTTATGTCTGGATCAGCGTGAGCACCAGCCTTGCTAGTGGAGCTTTTTTACTGGTCTACCTTTTCCACTCCTAACACCCACCCATGACAGAGGTCTGACTCCAAAAGAGGCTGAAGGGCTCAGTCTCACAACCCATAGCACATAACATATATATGGCTGATTTCCCTGAAAAGCTTCCCTTGCCCTCTTGAAAGTCCTACATACATTGTTCTTCATTAAACAAAGAACAGGACCTATTGGCTCAAAGACAAACAGTTATATGACTAGACATCTCTTTCGCTTGGTGTGCACACATTCACATTAGCTATTCCTGATAGTTATATTGTTTTGAGTTATTCGAGTTCACTAGTTAGAACTTCAACAAGGAAATTCTACTTATGCTTGACTTCTTAGATGAGAAACACAAAATCTTTTTATAATATAATCTTTTTATTTTTTGTACCAGTAATTAAATCTAAGCTTACCATTTCTATTTATAATGGTCAAAATAAAAAAAGTAGAAACTATTAAAACTCTTAAAATCTCAAAATTACTGATGATAACAAAAATTAAAATATTCAACATAGAATTTGTTTATGGATGTCAGAGGAATATAACTGATTGGTTTTCATTTCCTCTTCAGTTATAAGAAAAATTACCTTACCAGTATATATTATAGTGTTTCAGCCACATGGAATTTGGAAAGTGTCAAGTTTTAAAAACTTTGATAGTATTATATCTATTACACTATAATCCTAGATTGTGCTTTCAGTTGAAACTCATCCATTCACTAGTAATGCAATTAGAGCCATCTGGTGTTTAGTCATTTATTCATTCAATGAGTCAAGGAAAGGTTCAGGTCCATCCTTTTGTGTACACAGAAACACAGTTCACGAGTGGGGTACCACTGGAAAGGGATAAAACAAAGATGAGCAAAGTTCAGAGTTCTGACTTGGAACTGCACCAATCTATACAAAGCCTGAGCCTGATATAGAAATAAAACACACAAAACCAGGAAAGTCTAAGTGACCAGCCCTGTAGGAAAAAAATATTTTTCAGACTCTGATTCTTTGATAATTCACTGTCTGCATTCTATAGAGGTGGAGACTCCCTTAGAAATATCACCAAAATGGTACCTGTAATGATCACTTAATGCAGAATTCAAGATTGTCCAACCAGTTCTTCTTCTGAGTAAAAGAAAATACACTAGTTTATGATTAAATACATTTGAATATTATGTAAGTATTAATATAATAGTTCACCTTACTTGATACTCTTAAGTAAAGCCTCAACACTTGATGGAGCAACAGTCTTCAGAAGCTTTAGAACCATTCTTGGACACTGTAATCATATATAAATAGAAATGTACACTTTTTCAAATTATAGATGCTTCCTACATTGTAAGAATGGGGTCCTGGAACTAATGTCAGAAGGATATGTATCCTTGTCTCCACCTGAGTATATGCTTGCATATGCTCACAGAAGTCCTAATAAATGAGTGTCCATACTTGGAGAGACAGATGAGACTCTCCTGCAGGGAGAAATAGAAGTTGAAACTTTCTATTTGCTTAGGTACCAAGTACAGGTAATTGTAGCACCTAGTTGATGTGTATGACTGTCAGCCAACTTATTTTACTCTTGTAAACAATGTCCTATAATATTTGCATTATTTGAGTTCACATGTATAAGGATATCAATTAGTTGACTCTAAACATCTCCCAGACTTGTCTCTCTTGCATATTCCTTTTTGTATGCATTCATTGAAATCTAAAGTGTATACAGTTTTTCAGTGTGCTCTTTTGAATTCATGATGCGATCATATAGAACTGGCTTCTGTTAATATAATCCTGCTTTTCAATGTCTTTATTATAATCGTGTGAGCTCTAGGAATATAATTAATTATCTTGCCTCCTAACTTTAGGCAAATACGTGAAAATCTTGTCTCTGTTTCTGTTCTTAGCATTATAGGCATGATTCTGTATGAGACAACCCTTTACTTTTTTTCCCCATAAAACTGCTGTAGCATCATTTTCATTATGCAATGCCTTAGAGAGGAAGTAGATTTATCCTTTTATTATAATTTTCTGCATCTCCCTGAACCTTTTCAATCTAATATATCCATGTGAAATCATTCTCAGTCCCATCCACAGGTGCATAGTCATTTTTCTTCTTTTCCTTTCCAGTGGGAGTTAGTTACTCCACTGGGTACTTTCCTTATGCTATGATAAAACACCATGGCCAAATCAACTTAGAGCTGGAAGGGATTATTTAGACTTATGGTTCCAGAGTCTTAGAAATCCATCATGTAAGGGGGATTTGTAAACAAACCAAGGAATGGTGGCAGAAAGGCTGGAGTGTTTACACTTTGAATAGCAAGCACAAAGCCAAGTGAAAACTGGAAGTAGGACTAAGTCTTTAGTTTTGTTTCCTGCCCCCAGTGACATGCATCACCCAGGAAGGCCACACAGCAAAAATAACTAGGACCTGATGTTCAAATACACGAGCTTCTCAAGCATATTCTCAGCCAACCCACCACCTTTATAGAGCATGTTTGCTCCCTTGTGATCATTATTAGCTGTACTCATTGTTTCTGCTTTTTCAGATCAGTGAATGTCACCACCATCTCAAGCTGCATGTCTACTTTATAAAATGGATCATCCTACCACTTCCAGAAGGATCACTTGTAAACATTAGCATGAGGTATCACTTATACCACTACCCCTGACAATAATCTCATCTGATTATATATATATATATTGGCAACTGCCATTAACAGAAAATATTTACTCCAAGGGGCAGCTATTTCAATGGTTTTTTTGCATATAGAGGTTAACAGGGACCCAGAGGCCCAGAAAAGATCTTGGTGGATACATATTCACTGTAAACCACATTGTCTTGTACTCTTCTTTACTCTCTACCCTAGGAGAATAGTACTTTAAAATGATAGAGGACAAAGAACCTTTTGGGATATTACTCTTGCCCCTGTGTGCGTGTGCAATTTATCTCCACAGTAGGCAAAAGACATTATACTTAAAATTGGAATATGTAAGTGTAAATGAATGACTAGGGGGTATCTGTCTAGTCTTTCAAGGTAGGTGGTAGATCTGCAAATCACTTTCCATTTACAAATGAAAAGTGTTACTAGGAAGAGGTCTGTAATTTGATGAAAGGCTATAAAAATTAAACTGGTCCTGGGAGAGTCTGGAGTAAGATAATCAGGAATAAGATAGTGGTGATAGTCAAAGTAATAGAACTGTAATATAAGATCATAGAGCATCTAAAATGGGCTTATATGTATGTAGTTTATGCTTTTCTTTTCTTGAGACACTAAACGAACATATTTATATTTCCCAACAAATCAAACTCCAGGAGAAAGAAGAAAAAATCATCTAAGCATCAGATCATATGTTATCACAGTCTGAAATGACAAAATGAGATCACAATTCAGTTTTAAAAAGAAAAGGGAATCCATTCCTCTTCTCTGCTGAAACTCACACAAAACCAGAAAAACAAAAATTGATTTTTAGCTTTTTTGGCTCCTTCAGTCATACTTGGATTTTCGTGGGTGTTGAAATCAGATGCACTTTGTATCGATCTGGGTCTTGAACCAGCATAATCTCTGATTAACACAACTGAAAGAACCATCATTATAGTGAATCTAAAGAGAATAAGGAAACTCTATAGACTTAATGCATTTCTGGTTTGTGGTGGCTTCCCAGGTCTCTGAATTATGCATTGGGTGCTACAGGAAAAGATAGAGCCATCCCCAAGTATGGCTTTGTGAATTCAGGCTAAGGCATTCGTAGTGGCTTACCCATCTATGTGGTGTCAGGTCAGTCCATTTGAGTCTTGTAAATTTATGCAGAAATGCCTGATGGTGTCATTATCTATCAACTTCCTGCATCAGTGTTAATGTTGCCATTTGTAAGTGAAGACTAGAGCTTCTGAGAGGATAGAGATGGCTTAACACACATGAAATTATTTATACTCCAGGAGAGGCAGGGCTATAAAATCTTCTGTGTAAATATCTGTGTCTCATCCCTCTTTGAGCACAGATGACACATACAAGCAAAAGGTTTCCTCATCTAAGCTTCATGGCTTTATGGAGGACAACTTTGATAGATCTAATGATTAGTGAAAGACAGGTTGGTAGTTTGAAGGGAAAGTAAAAAAATCCTTTGTTTATTTGGGGGAAGACATTAGAACATATGCCAAATTAGACTTTAAAGAAATGGTTATGAGAGACTCTTTTTAGAGTTACACATAGTTTTAATCTGGGTATTTATTTTTTAGGATATAAACGTCCCTGTTCTGCAGAATTCTGCTGCTTTTGTGAAACCTTCTTTGATTGCTGCTCTCTAACGTTTTATCATCTGTATTCTCATATGTGATATTGTACTTACTAAGGAATCGTGCTGTAAGCCTCAAGAAAGTGTTATATATGAACTCCAACCTTGTTTTGACTTCTGTGTCATTTGTGAAGTTCATTTTACACTTCTTATTTCCCACCTAACAAAGTTCCCATGCCCCATGTAAATTTCTCCTTGGAATTATTCTGAATTTGTCGTGCATCAGTAGCATACTCTGTTTAGTGGCAGGCTCTACTTCACCTGTAGTACAGTTTACGGAGCACAGTTGTGGCCAGCACATTACAGATGTGTTTTAAACAACAATACAGCATTCATCAGGGAAATCATGATATGAGGGAAGAGGTAAGAAATAATCAGAAGAGAGAATGTTTCTTTCTAAACCTTAACACTTCATTGTGTCCTAGAAATCATCTGTAATTCCAGTTGTTTGCTAATTTTCTTACAATCAAGTCTGTGGAAGCAAGCATGTCATATCCCTTTGGCTATATTTACTTGTTATAGAATTTGTTAGAAAATCTAGTGAGAAACAAAAAGAAATGCCACATTTGTACATGGAAGCCTAAACCTCAGAGTGGATGGGATGAAGTGAGCCTGTCCTTGTTTAATTCTTGCACAATTTTTGTGATAGAAACAACAGAATCACAACAGAAGCTGATTCACAGCCTCTTAGCATCTGTGTTTACCTTTACCTTTCAAGAGCACACTGCTTCCCATATCTTCTTTGAGTCCCCTTCTCACTCTCATCTTATCTCCCTCTCTCTTTCCTATTTTTCCTCCTTCCCTCACCTCCTGTATTTCTTTTACCCCTCCCTCTATCCATCATCCCTATCTTTCTTCCTTTTTTTTCTACTTCATTCCTCCTGTACTTCCATTCCGATGAATGTCTCTTGTTACCAAAAATACTCTAGTCAATATGCCACATGCATTTATCTCTTTTCTCTTTGGTTCAGTAACACAATTGTTCTTTATTCATAGATTACTATTATGAAAAATTAATGTTTTTACAACCCAATGGCAAACTATTGATATAGGCAATGTATTCAGTTTTTCTAAATATATGTCCATATTTGTAGAGATAGATTTGTCTATTCTGAGAGTTGAAACTCAATTCATGCATAATGTGAGTTTTTTGTTTATGGAAGTAATTTAGTATTCCTTCTCAATACCAAGTGACCCTGGTGATTTTAAATTCACAGGCTATGTCAATAGGCAGACATGAGAGACGGGCCACAGAAGAACAAATCTTCTTCTTATGTATATATTCAAAATTAGGAAACTGTTCCCTTCAGCTTGCTGTTGAATTGAAGAGCTATTGTAAGACATTGGGACTGGTTATTCTCAACTTTTCCCTAGTTTATTAGGCAGTGTATTCTGCCTTAATAGAGTCATTTCAATTTTAGTCAAAACAAGATTTCCTTTTTCTTGGAATGAGCTTGAATCACAGTGTCAGCACTTGGCTTTATCAAATGCCCTTAATAGTCTTTATACCTTTCCCATGATCAGCCAGAGTCACAGCTAATTTTCCCTTCCCAGTGGGAGTTTAATTTAAAAATCAGCAGAAATTATTTTTGAAGGATCAATAAAGCCAGAAAATAAAATGTCAAATGTTTGAAATTATAAAACTCATAGTTGTGGTGATGGATTTTTATTTCTAGAGATTTGTCCTAAATCCAGGTACACGGACAAATGCTTAATGCTTAAGGACTTAGAGTGATACATGGTCAACTAAGTTCAGGCTTTAAAATGGAATTTGAATTCCTTTATTATTCTATACAGAATGGTAAGTATTAGTAGCCTGTGAGTATTAAGGATAGAAATAGTTCTAGCATCTAGTTTCTTTTTTACATCTTATGATGAAGTTTAGTGCACAGACTTCTTCTACATTTAGCCCTGGAGACAAATCAGTGGCAGCTTTTTCACTAAGTATTCATAGTGATTATAAATAACTCTTGGCATAAAGCAGCATATGATCCTCATGCTTTCTGCTTCACAGAGATAATGCTGTATGTGATTCTATCACATGACTCTAGATGGTTCTAGAAGGGCCTTCCACAGGAAGGAAGTGAGAGCAGAACAGAATAGGCAGACTTGTGTGTGCCCAGCTCACAGTTGAGATAGGTAGAACAAACCTTTACCCTTTGCCTCTCAGTTGTCATGGCAACTCTGAAGCCACATACTTCTAATAAACCAGTTGAGTAGTTTGTTTGTGTTTTTGTTTGATTTTCATTTGTTTAGAGTATTTAATCTATTTGTATAATTTTGCAAATTTATTCCATTACATATTGATTCAGACTTTGTAATAAAGTTATTCTTCAAAGCCAAAGATGCAGATTTGACCACTCTCATCTTCCTTTTAAAAGGGTTTTCTTCATGAAAATAAAAATGTAGATATTATTTTTTGGATATACCTATTGTAAAAGCCGTATCAATGGGATTGACCAAGGCTTGTTATCCTTTCTCCAGGGGGGCCTCCACAGCTCTGTGATCATGTGCAGGGCATTTTCATTCTGTGTGCCTTTTCACTGTCTTCCAGATGATGAGTTGCAATTGACATTGCAATATTTCTCTTATAATTTCAAGCTCTCTAATTTAAGACATATGAAATCTAAGTGGGTTCACTCTTTGGACATTCTGGAGCATGCATTAAAGCATGGTCTTAGGACAGATAAACTTCCAGAGGGATGTAACCTTGCAACTTGCTACAGAGTGTGCCTACTAATTATATTGTGTCCTTTACCACACTATTTTCACTTGAAAATAAGGAAAACATATAAGCCCTGAAAAAATACACAGATATAGTAGCATTACCTTACTAATCAAAAAATGACCTTGAATCATTACTTATTGTTTGTGGCCATTAGAAATTTCTCATGTAAGAACAATCATATAATGAAGTGTATACTACATGACTTTATGAATTTTGTTTAACTTGCTGAGATACAGAGTTTTTGATTAGTAGTAAAGACCAAGCTCTAATAGATTGAGTAAATATAATAAAAGTTAAGAGGAAAACATAGAAGCCAACAGGTAAAGGCAAAATGCCAATTAAGATTAGTGTTTTTACTGAAGCCTCAGTGGTTTTGTTGGAATTAGAATCCAATGCACTAGTGAAGTATTTTCAGCAGAATGTTGTGTTGTTTTGATAGAGAGAGAACCCATGAATGAGGCTTTAGACCATGGCCATAGCCCAGGGTAAAGCAGAATTGTGTTGAATACATAAGAATGTTAAATTGGGATATCACCAGGCCTATTACCATCTGACCCCTGTATAAATCTGAAAAGAATTAAATAAATTTGCAAAACAATATTTGGTTTGGAATTTTAAGCATCCTGAGATTCATCTTAATGCTGATGCTTATTTTTGTGAAATTTAGTTATTCACATATGTTATTTGTTGAATTATAAAAGTAATGTTGTATGGTTCTTTTTAGTTACTGAAACCCTGCTGTCCTCTTTCCCCTTAAAAAAGTATTAAAGAGGGGTACAGTCATGTAGTACAAAATATCTATAGCAAAAATGTTTTAAAGATTTATTTTTATTACCATTTGTATGTATGTATATGATTCTGTGTGTGTGTGTGAGTGTGTGTGTGTGTGTGTGTTCATCCACACATAGACTCCCTAAAAGTCAAGAATGGTATATGGATCACCTGGAGCTTAACTTACAGGAAGTTGTGAGCTGCCCAGTTTGAGTTCTGAGGTCTGAACACCAGTCCTTTAGGAAAGTAGTACATTCCATTCACTGGGGTTTTATAATAAGCCCTCAGTGAAGTTGGAGATTTGCTACATGTAGTACTGTAACCCCAAATTCTTATTCAATATTCCATCAGACACAGTGTGCTTTCTACCTTTTCTTATATTTTTCTTCTCTCTCTCTCTCTCTCTCTCTCTCTCTCTCTCTCTCTCTCTCTCTCTCTCAACTGTGATCTATTATTGTATAAAGAAAATAAAATGTATCATTTCAAGCAGTTTTCCATGGGCTTTAACTGTTAGGCAGTGCCATTATACCTGTTCACAGTTTTATGCAATCCTATTTTTTATGTATATCTACAATGGTCAAAGCCATCAACAAAACCTCTTTGCTATTAAACAATATTTTTGTACTCACTCTTCCTCAACACTCACAGACCCCTGCAATATCTCTTCCTTCTTCTGCTTCTTAATTGGCTTATTCTACATATGTCAGACAAGTGACATGATGCGATAACATTTGTCTCTCAAGTGTGGCTTATTTCACTCAGCATATCAGATGGACCTTGAAGGTCCATCTGTATTGCATCATTTATCAATAGTTTATATTTTTTAAAAGGTTGAGTCATACTCTACTGTAATCATAATCCACCCTTTGCTAATCATTTCATCCTCAGAACGATCCACAGAAGGCACAGAGTGGCCTTCACCTCTGTGCTACAGTGTTTATTGCATCAGAAGCATGAGTGTATAGAAGGTTCAGTCTCTGCTTTCATTTTCTGTGCCTGTACCACCAAATGAGGAATTAGTGGGTCATTGGGTGACTGTACTTGCATTTGTTTTTTGATATTATTTCCACATTAATGTCAGTATTTTACTTTCTGGATAAAAATCCACAAAGACCTTGCCCTCAGTATAGACTTGCCAGTATTATTTCTAGCTTATAAATTAATCAGTTGTAGTGAATGGGAAGTAGTGCATAAGATCTCTAGTAACCAGTGATGTCGCCTATCACCTCATATATCTCTTCTCATCTACACATTTTCTCTGAGAAAATGGTTGAAGTAGTATAAAGTTTTCAGGAAAAACAAGAATAATTACCATCATGGTTTGTGAAGAAAAGTAAGTTACTGCAATAGTCACCATTTATTTAGTGTGTACTCTGTGCCAGGCTGTGAGTGTTCTCAGTGTGTGATCTTATTCAGCACCTGCTTTATATAAATGAATACTATGAAGGTAGTGTCATTATTTTTTCTATTGTTCACTTGAATATGGGGGATTTTAGTCATCAAGTCTACCCTTTGCTACAGAGCCCATGAATAGCAGAAGCCCAATGTAAAAGAAGTCTCCTTGACCTCAAAGTTACTGATTGTTAAATCTTAATGCAATATTTCTTATTGCAGAGTCTATTATTTAATAGTCTTAGTATATATTAATAACTCATTCCATCTTCAATATAACACACATACAGCCAGCCTTCCCTCTTCTCCCACTCACCCCCACACTCCCACACCTCAAGTTTCAGTCATCATCTGCTCCATTCTGACATAAAATGTCAAAATGTATCCACCCAGAATTTCTATCAGGCACTCATTCATTACCCAGTCATTCATAACACACTTCTAAAAAGATGCCTCTATCTTTTATTTTTTACACATAGAAACATGCTATCATGCCCATTCAGAAATAACTTTGCATAGACTATTTTGTGTCTGTGTCTAGCCTGCTGAAATGCCAATGCCCATTGTTCTGGACTGTATTTACAAAGGTACATAAGATCTCCTTCTTCATTTTCTTCTGTGTCTATCCTCAACCTATCTGTCTGTATCTTTATCCCTGTGTGTGTGTGTGTTCCTGTGCGTGTGCGTGTGTGTGTTCCTGTGCGTGTGCGTGTGTGTGTTTGTGTGGTGCATGTGTGTGGTGGGGTGCATTTTGCTATGAGCAATTCTGTCCCTATATTAATCTCAGTCTCGGTCATTCTTCCCAGTCTCAAATTCCTTCTTCTTTTGCTTCTCCCTAAATTCTTGCTCCCTATCTATACTCCTTGTATATATCAAAGACTTGGGAAGAAATAATGCCTCTTTTCAGGGTAGATTCAGCTTTATTTGATGTTCATAATATTTAAGATGTTGTCTCAATTGAAGAGACATGTCAGGCATATCTTGAACTTAGTTTGAAAGACTCAAGTATCCCAAGACAGGTGTGGCTCAGGTTTGGTTCACCTCACTGCCATAGGCATCAGCTGCATTTGTTACTTGAGGTTGGCACTATAGAACATAGAGGGTGTGGGATCATGTACAGGGAAAGTACATGCTTCCTACTGTGCTTGGTGTAACAAAAATTCCAGAAGGTATAGGTCTGCTGTCAGCTTCCAAGGATTTTTAGCATGCTAAACTGTTAGCTTTCAGTCACAGGTCCAGACTGATATGAAAAGGTACAGCATTGACTAGTTTTTATTCTTAAGAGACAGCATGTATTTCTTAAATGATTTCACTGATATGATAACAATTATTTCCTTATATGATCACTATTATTCTGGAAAAGTTATAATGCTTAGATAATTCATGTACTATGCTTCCCAACACAGTGTTTATGTCCTTGTTGAAACGTGGTAACATAAAAATGCTATATTATACACTAAATAACTTGGGCCAAATGTGTTATTTATATGTATTTATGTCATTAATGCCTAGTGTCTGTGAAGCTGTGCTTTCAAGTGTAAATTCTTCACCTAACGCTCTACTGTTGTCAACCTTGTACCTGGGTTGCCAGTCTCTTTAATTTGTGTTAGTTGTCAATTATAACTAAATTGCAGAACTTATAAAAAGTCTTGAGTTTGGTCTCCAGCAGTGCCAAAGAAAAGAAAGAATATTGGATTTAAGGTTGAAGAAAGTAACTTAAAATGTTTAAAGTTATTTCAATTTAATCACACATGTATTTATGTGTACATTGTAATTAAAGTACTTTAAAAGCCTGCTGACAAGTGTACTTGATTCTACATTATTCTCTGTGCTTTAGATTGTGCATGGTATCCTGCTATAGTTCACAGCTTGCATCAAAGCTTTCCTAAAGGAATGATTCAAAATACAAATTGTTCATGTCAAAGCAATCAGCACTATGTTTTAGGATTTAAATTAATATCTTTTGAAATAGATAGTTCTTTTATTTATTCTTTGAGAATTTAATACAATATGTTTTGATAATATTCACCCCAACTTCTTCCTGTGACTCCTCTCAACCCATCTCCAACTGTGTGTTTTCTTTTTTAATTTAATAACTCATTGACTCCAATTTGTATTGCTCTTACACTTCTGGGTATAGGGACAGTTTGTGGAATCTTTTGTTTTTCCCTTTGGGGGTTGATACACGATACAGTACCCTGGCTGGAGAGGAATGTACTATGTAGTCTGAGCTGGCCTTGAACTCATAGTGCTCCTGGTTCCACCTTCCAGGTGCTAAAGTTCTAGACATGCACTGCCATGCAACCTTCAGTAGAATATTATAATCCTCTTCCAAATGGTTAAATAAAAATATTCCTTAATAATATCCAGTAAAAGAATATATCATGGAAATATTTTAGAAGTGAAAAACCAAAATGTCTTAGCACTTGTCTTATATATTTGCCTTGTTTCTGTAACACTATAATATGACAAAAGCCACATTAAGTAGACAAGATTTATTTTGTTTTGTGTTTCAAAGTTACAGCCCACTTTGTTATACACATCTTGACAGAGGAAATTTGGTGTGCCTGATCACACTACATCTGTAGTCTGGAAGCAGAGAGGGATAAACGCTGGTGCTTGGCTTGTTGTTCATTTAGTTTAGGACCCTTTTCCATGGAATGGTACCCAAACAATTAAGGTACATCTTCTTATCTAAAATATACTACATTATATAATTTTTATAAGTATGCCAGAGGACTTGTCTTCTAGGAGATTATAGATTCTGGAGAAGTGACTAACAATATTAACTGTCATTCTACCCATTACAGACAAGCTCTAACTGATCTAAGCTGGTCACAGTTTGAGAAAATAAGTATGTGAAGAAGATAGGTTAAATGGTGTTCAAATTCTGTAAGACTGATTATTTCTTAGCATGTAAAGCTTTTCACAGTTAACAAAGAAACATTAAACGTCTGCTTTGGAAACTTCATATAAATTGTTCCACAGATGTAAATTATTATTGCTCCATTCTACTGACAATGAAGCATTTTATTGGGTCTTTGTTGATCATATTGAAGTACTTTGAGAGCTATTGATGTACATTAAAGAAATGTCAAATTAGATATGTCTGTGAAATAAAAACATAGAATTAGGAGAAAATTATGTTTTATAAGATTTATACATTATTTTTGATGGTCTTACATTGAGTAAAAATTTTTGAACTGATAGTGGATCTTTTTAAGCTGCATTTTATTTGCACAGAAGTATGGCAAACATAGATTCCAATATACTACTTCAAAGATCAGTGCAAGAGAACAATTGCATCAGCATTAAAATCTCATCTAAATATTGTGAGCTTCAACTAAATAAAAATATGGGGGCAACAGCCAATACTACAAATGTTAAAAATTGCTACGACGACGCAGAGAAAGACAGTGGCATCATTGTTTTTTACTTGAAGACTCCTCAAGCTCACTAATGCCTTTAAACTTTCAGCAGTATCTTGAAATCTTAATGCAGGTGAATGAAATCTGGCATCCAAAGATGACTTTAATAATGTACTCCAAAACTAAGCAAACAACCAAACAAAACAATGAAATGATAAAGAAAATCCAGAAATCACAAATGAAAGAACTTTTTCAGTTTTTACAGTAATCTGGATGAGAGTCTGACTTGAGCTCCACTCCTGTTGGATGGAGATGCCTCTCATCAATAACCATTGGGAATTAGGCCAGCTCCAGAACCAAATCCAAACAAAGGAGTAGACTGCATGCAACCAACCATGAATGATGCTTCTGTAAACTAAATATGTGACTATGGAGGCTTCTCAAAATATGTTGATTCCTCACTTTTAACTGGTAGGGGACAGACAACAAATGAACCTCTTGGCCAGAGAAGTAGAGAGACACAGATGCTAGCTTGCCTGGTGCCATCAAGTAGAATGGCTACACAGTTCTAGTAAGATGGGAAGGAGAAAAGAGAAATCCATACTATCTCAACCCAATCAGTGAGGGAACAGAAGTGTAAAGCATAACATAGACTCTAGAAGCCACTGCCATCCACAAAGTAAAAGGACAGTTGTCTTAATACTTTAAACTAAATATATATATATATATATATATATATATATATATATATATATTAATATATATGAAAATTAAACAAGTATTTTTTCAAATAATTTGATTCTTAGCTTTGTCAATTTGACCATACCTAAACTCTTCTTGGGATAATAGTCCACATTGGCTTGGCCTGTTAGTGTCATGTCTGTAGATGATTATCTTAATCACCTTAATTGATGTGAGAGATCCTGAGTGCTCTGCTTGGCATCATTATGTAGGCAAGGGTTAGATAAGAATGAAGAAATAGAGCTGATTAGAAGCAGACAAGCAAGCAGACATACACTTATTACATCCTTCTTGACTAGAAATGTAATGTGACCAGCTCTCTCAATTTCCTACTGTCCTGACTTTTCCTGCAGTGATGAACCATGACATGGGAGTGTGAGCCAAAATAAACACTCCCTCCCCTAAGTGCGTTTTTGTCATAATATTTTATTGAAGCAATAGGAATGAATTTAGGATACCCACCAAAAAGGATAATATAGCACAAGAAAAAGATGTTAAAAAAAAGAGTGTAAAGCTACAGCCCAAACAGCAGACACCATGATCTAAAATCAAATAAGTTCAACAAAAATGTCAGCTAAACAAATAATAGGTGACTAAATATTGATTGACTGTACAGAAGGCAGAGATCACATGATCACAGAGAAGCATGATCACAGCAATGAGACACCAGAGACACAAGGCAGAAAGAGAAGATAATAAGACTTCAAGCCATGAAAGAAATTGCCAATGTAAAGAATGTGCTCTCTGTGAGAAATGAAAGTTCACACATGACATTAAAAATGGATTAAGAGTAAAGTAAAGAAGGTCAGATTTGTACCAAGCTAATCCATCATGAGATTATTTCTTGAGAATCTTCAAAAATTATATCCAACAAAATTTAATTAATTGATGTCCTTGGTTGTGAATTTGATAAAAATATATTTAACTACCAACATCACAAGGTACAGAAGCATTTACCTACCCCAAACTGCACTCATGGCATTCACTTACATCTATTCTTAGTTTTCCTCATTATCTTGCTTGACTCAACCTCTGGTGAGTCTGTTCTTATCATTTTGTCATTATGATTTGAACATTCACAGAGTATTGCATAGATCAAAAATATACTACATAAATCTTTTTATTTAGTAAAGTGTATCTGTGAATCACCTTTGAACTTATCAATAGTTACTTTTGCTATTACAAAGTATTTAATTCTCATTTATTTATTCTGCATTTAAAAGAATTTTGCTTTTGATTTTCAGATTCTTATATGTGACAGCTCCTTAACAATTATTGAAATATTTCCATTAACATATAATTTTTGTCTTAGGTTCATGCATAGAATGGAATTGTTGGCTCATGTACTGCATGTATGTTTACAATGATAAGAAACTGCCATCTTGCTCTCCAGAGATTCTGATGAAGTTTTAACCAATGACTATGAGCTAGTATACTTATTTTATGGAAAACATTCACATTATTTGGTAGTATGGCATATTCATGTGTTTGATTCTATCCAATCTAATTGATGGAGTTTTTTTTAAATGTGGATTTAATTTGCATTTTATCATGAGTAATGAATGATATTGGACATATTTTCTTGGACTAATTTTTAATTTTATCCTCACCCCTAATTCATTTCCTTATCGGTATTATTTAAAAGATTTCATTGTTAGGTCAGAAAGTGTTAAACTCCTCAGATTTTACCCTAATTGTAAGGTAATGAGTTACTCTGTTATTGGATAAATTTAGTCTAATGGGAGTCATGGAACTCTCTGAATCAAAAAACAAAAATCAAAACTCAAAAACAAAAAACAACAACAACAAACAAAACAAAACCCCAGACAGCTGATTTGGGGAAAAGAACCAACATCTCAGTCCTAATCTTTGAGCCTCCCTTAGTTGAAGTAGCAATCAGATGTTACTCTGCACTGTTGAGAAGGGCTGCAATTCCAGGGAAATAGCAGAAAGTGATAGCTCAATGTCTATGTTTGTGCTTCTGACACATAAAGTTCTCCTACACTGTAGGAAAAAATGAATAAGAAAGGGAAGAGGAGCATGATGTGTCAAAGTCTTTATGAAGTGACAGACACACTGTTCCTTGTTTATAATAGGTTTACTATTCAAATGGCATTGCTCTGGAAACCTGTATTGCATCAAAATTTGAAAAATCATCATGACTTGTTTCTCAATACATTTTCTTATATAAGTCTTTTGGGATGTTTATGACTTACAGCTATTTTTCTTCATCTTACCGTACTTGTTTAGTCATGAACTATAGAGCATAGCTTTTACTTTTAGCTCACTCATATACTCCCTGTCTGTCTGTCTGTCTGTCTCTCTCTCTCTCTCTTTTTCTCTCTCTCTCTTTGTCTCTCTGTCTTTGTCTCTGTTTCTCTGTTTCTCTGTTTCTCTGTTTCTCTGTTTCTCTGTTTGTTTCTCTGTTTCTCTCTCTCTCTCTCTCTCTCTCTCTCTCTCTCTCTCTCTCTCTCTCTCTCTGTGTGTGTGTGTGTGTGTGTGTGTGTGTCTAGCTTTCTCTTGGAAAAATATTTTACCTCAGAGCTACAACCCCAGATATACTTATTGTCTCAATATAATTGGTTGAAATGCATGTGCAGAAAAATTACTTATCCATACATATGCAGATTTATTCCCAGGCTCTACTTGGTTTCATTGATATATTTATCAATGCTTTTGTTGTTGCCACTTCATTTTCATGCAATATTATTTTAGTAGTTTTGAAACAAATACTGTGAATATATTTTTTATATCCTCATTCCTCTAACCTTTCTGTTTCAATTTCTTTTCCCTTTTTATTGAGTGTGTATGTGTACATGTGTGTTTGAATGGGTGGGTAGGTACATGTTTGTGTGTGTGCCTGTGTGCCCATATGTGTGTGTGTGTGCATATTCCAGCCTGAGTTTAACCTCAAATATGTTATCAGCCACTGTTATCCTTGGCTTTTTGAAACAAGTCTATCACTCAGCCTAGAAGTACCCCTTGCTGTGGTTACAGACAAAACCCAACATACCTAGTGAATATTTTTTACTTCCTTCAAATATTTTGATAAATGTATTGATATCTGCAGATAATTGTCAAGTCATGCACCTAAATGTGAAGTGTTTTAGTGTGAAAGTATATAGAATTGACCTTCTGTAAATTGTGTAATTACCTGTGAAAAATCGAGTTTGTGGGAGGTTGTTGTTGTTAGAGAGATTTCAACATAGATTTGGACTTTGTGGTAGATGTAGCAATACTCTTGGGGTTCTCACTTAATTCCTTAATGAGATATGCTAATGTATTTCTTTCAAATCACAGCTCTACTTCACCTACAGGCACCTGCAGCATACTTTTCCAGTCCTCTAAATGGCCTCCAGTACTGTACCCTTTATATTGTCAATATTAGCATATGCAATTTTCTATTTCTGTTTTTAGTGAGTTTAGTTAGAATTTCAACAACTTAATCATTTTCAAATTAGACTATCTTTTAATTTACTTGATTTCCTATTTTGTTTTCCAGTTTTTTATTTTATTATCAAGCTATGATTGGCATATTAGTATATTTGTTATTTCTTCTGCATACTTTGAACTTAATTTGTTTTGCATTTTAGAGTTATTTGCAGCATTAACATTCATTCTTAATGTGGGGATTTCTTTTTTATTATAAGGCATAAGTCCTTAAATGTACTTTGAAAATTATAGCCTATATATTTTTATAGATTACCTTTTCATTTCAATTTTGGTAAAATTTTTTAGTTGTCTTGTGGATTTCTTATATAGCATATTGATTACTTAGAATATGGTACTCTCTAAATATTGGTACTTTTACCAGTGATCTTGTCAGTTCAAAATGGGTAGCTGACATTCCCAACAATAACACCTGAGGTTGATATCTGGTCTTTCCATAAGTGCAGACATGTACACAACCATCTCACACACACATACACACACACACACACACACACACACACACACACACAACACACACTGTTGAATAACATGATCAAATCTAATATAAATTAGTAAGGTTATGGCACTTGTTTAGTTTGTTTAAGACTCTGGCTTTAATTTCAATTCTAAGAATGAAAGAAAAGAAAGAAGAGGAAGATAGATAGAGAGGATGTGTGTTGAAAGCAAATCAACTTTACTAGATTCACCCTGTGTACTACCTCACTATATCACAAACAAACATGGTATATGCTCACATAAAAGTGGATATTAGATGTAAAGGATAACCATGCTACAGTCCACAAACACACATAATGTAAGTAACAAAGAGGCGGTTTAAAGGGGACCCAAGGGTCTACTTCAGAAGGGGAAATAGGATAAATTTGCTGTGGAGTGGGGTAGGTAGGGCTGCAAACAGGAGGCCTCATGTGGCAGAAGAAGAAAATACTAAGAGAAATAGCTGGATTTGAGGTGCATTTCAGGAGGGAGGTAGAAACCTAGTACAATGAAAATTCCATGGAATCTATGCAAGTAACTCTTGTAAAAAGACTCCTAAAAATGGGATTTGGAGTCTGAACTGGTCATCTCTCTACTTAGAAATGGCCTCAAGTGGAGAGATTGAGGCATCAACCCAACCACAATACCACTGACCTACATTTTGTCCTGCCTACAGTGTGTTCCTAGACTGGAGCATAGGTGTGTTTGTTTGGATTTTTGTTGGTTTTTCTGTCTTCTTAATTTTTTAATTGGATATTTTATTTATTTACATTTTGGATATCATCCCCTTTCCCCATTCCTCTCCATAGAAACCCTCTATCCCATCCCCCTCCTCCTTTTTGCTTTTATACCATTTTAATTACATGCAAGTAGTAAGGTTGGTTCTAGGTTGAGAAACTAGCAGTACAATAGATACAAATAGTCAAGGAACAAAGAAGACAATAAACAGAAATGGTCAAAGAACAAGCAAAGCAATAAACAAAATTCTGTGAACACTCCTGTGATCACTGTTTCTAAGGGCTTACCAGGATGACCAAAATATCTGAGCCAACTTCCCTGTCCTAGGGAAGGTCATTTTCATATCTGAAGACTACTTCCTTTTTCTAACCTAAAATTTAGATTCCTGTCTGAAATTACTTCTTTGTTCTAGCCTAATGTCAGATTCTTCCTGAAGCCCACTTCTTTGTCCTTGGCCAATGTCAGGTTCTTGCTAAGTAGCCCCAAAGGCTCTCCACATCTTCCCCTTTTTTATTTCATTACCAAGACTGTCTTAGATCATTTTGACAAGAATGCCTTTCTTACCCATCATGGAATATGCATTATCAAAAGTAATACATTTATGTCTTAGGTTGGTAAGGCTCTGTGCAGAATCTTATCTGTCCTTGGCTTGCCAGCCTGTTAACTTAATAACTCTGTCTGGGGTTCCATTTTCAGGTTCAAGTCATGTACTTTGGTATAATTCTAACACCTCTCTGGATGTTTTAACTTTACATAGTGAGCTTATGAATTTTAAGAATGCTGCTCTGCTGAGTGTTGATATGGCAGATACTGCTGATAAAATTACCTATGGCCTGAGGTCAGTATTTCTATTTTGATCAAGCTTAAGAATGGCTTGATCATGCTAGCCTTTTTGTCCTGGGAATACTTTTATTCCTGCCCATCATGTTAAAGCTTGTCTTTAACAACATCAACATGTTGGCAGTCAAAGTACATGACAGGAGCATGGCTTAATCCTCACCAGATAGAACAGAGAATATCTATCCAGCAACTGCTGGGAGCAGATACAGAATTCCACAACACTAGGTGGAGCTCAGCGAGACTTGCAGAGATTAGGGATCTTGCAGGGTCTTGTCCCTATACATTATGGAAGTGTAACTTAGCATTCTTATGGAATTCCCAAGGGTTGGAACAGAGGCTGTTTCTGACTCCTTTGCCTGTTTGTGGGACCCTGTTGCTCCTCTTTGTTTGCCTTTTCCATCACTGATATGATGGTATATGACTGGTTTAATTGTGGATTGTTAAGCTGAGTATGGTTGATGTCCCTGGAAAGGTGGCTCTTTTCTGAGGAGAGGCAGGAGTTAGATCTGGGGTAGATGGGAGGTGGTGGGGAGAATGGAGGAGACACTGTAGTCAGTATATAATATATAAGATAAGAGAAAAAATAAAAATAAAAAAAGGCAAATAAAAATCTCTGGTTATATTGGGCATGGTGGTTTTCATCTTGGATTTTAAATTCTCAAGATTTTGCAATAGTAGCAGTGCAAATTTAAAACCATCCTGGGTTATGTAGGGAAAATATGGAGGCTTTATTTCATAAAATAAAAGTAAAACAACAGCTAAAATATTTGTTATGCTATTAATGCCTGCCCTGTAGATATATTTCATAGAATATTTTGACACTTGGGTTATGTTTTCTTTGATGGTTCTGTTTTTAAATGCAATATACTTCTTTGGGTATGATGTTCTCAAGTTTTAGAGTAGTCTGCTGGGAAGTTCCTGCCACTCATCTACAGAATCTGGAAGTTTTGTCTAACTCTCTCTCCTCCATATTCCAGTCACACTCTGAAGGACCCTAGGGTGTACTCATGTTTAAGACCAGAGGAATGACTTTGCTCACCCCATCTTCACTTCTGCTTCAGTGTACTTTATCATAAGATGTGTCTAGGGACAGAAAAGGAAAGTTAAATGTTGCATTCTTACTTGCATGGATGCGTCAATACACATACAGACATTTTCAGCATCCTCTCAGTACCTCTGTTTCCAAATGATCTTCTGAGAAACATGACACTATTCCACTGTTTACTTTTTATTCCCACTGTGTAATGTTTTGCAGTTGAGCTCCAAGACTTGTTAAAGGCTGGAGTCAGAAGAAAGAAAGGGAAGTGCCATAAGCCCTCCACAGTGTTTATGCTTCAGGTTTTTCTTTTGTTGCTTTACTTTTGTCTTTATAATGCCTGTCAACATTTAACTTTGAGGGATGATTTGCTTTCACTGCCCAGATATCCTAGCTGCAATCATTGAGAGAGACTGGCAACAATGGGTCTATGGCATATTGCCCAGCAACAGAAGTCTAGAACAGGATTTTCAACTTTCATATTAAATACAGTGGCAGCATCTAGGAATGAGTTGCTGGCTGACCAATAAAGAAAAAAATCTGGCCTCACATGCTTTTATTTCATTGTATCTTTCTTTAAAAATAGAATTTAATGCAAGAAGAATGATACAAAGAAGTTTGGGTGTGACAATAGCATTATTTGGAAGCACATAGCATTTATAATTCTAAAACTATTGATATATATCATTATCCTCAAGTAAACTTCGATTGACCTAAGCATTGTTACAGATCTTGAAATGGCTTAAAAACGTTCCATGTTAGAAAACTTTTAAACTCTTCTACCAGGTAGATAAAGAAATAAAGATTATATAACTATGCATTTTACAGTTACAAAACAAAATAGAAATATCACTGATCTTGATATTGCTTATGAAGGATAGCATATAATCTGCTGTGGATTTATATAACAGGGTTTTCAGCCTATCAGTTAATGGGCCCACTCATATAAACTTGCATACATTCTCATACATGTTCATATGTGCTGCACACATAGAAGGTCAGGTGGTACTTATGATACTGAAAACAGAAGAACTGTGAATTGAAAGCTCTTACTTTAATTCAGTTATAAATTACTATTTATGTCTAAAGATTATTATTAAGTAATTTATAGTTAAATATATTTTTACAGTCTTTTTAAGTGTATGATATTTGGTGACTGTGTATGTGTGTGTATGACATCCATGTCTAGTGCTCACACAGGCTAAAAGAGAAAGCTAGATTCCATGAAGCTGGAGTAATCTTTTTTATAAAACACCATGTGGATACTGGGTACCAAGTTTGGATCCTTTGTAACACTAGAAAGTGCTTTTAACCACTATGTCATCTCTCTAGCCCACAATATTATATTCAAGCTTTTGGTTTTACATCTTACTTTTTAAAAGAAAATATTTATATAAAATCTTATGTTTCAAATTGAAAAACAATTAGCTTATATGGTTACACAGAAGCATATAATAGCATAGAATGAGTAATTTTGTCAAACTATATATTTCTCTAGAAAATGCCTGAATTTATTACAAATATACGTTTAACTTTAGAAAATTATTTGGGAGATAATTTGTGAGAATTACAATTTACTTCTGCAACTGGTAGGTTCATACACAGCAAAGTAGAAATGTGAATAAAGGTCCCTAGTGTCCACTTGACTACATTAGTGCTTATCTGTGAATCAATTAACTGAGCATGTGTTATCCACTCATACCAGGTATGAGGAGGATCTTGAATGTGCCTGCTAATTCTTCTAGCATAGGAAGTAGAAGTGATACTGCTGGTAGATGTATCTGAAATATAAAGAAGTACTTTGATAGTGTTTGTTTGTGGTTAATATGCATTATTTTATGCCCCCTATTATCCATCCTATGAGGAACTTGAGACAACTATAAGCGTACGTATACTTATTTATTTTCACTTTCATACTGTCTCATTTCATGCTGCAAACTGTTTGATCAAATGTCAAAAAAAAAATTCTTGTATACATGAAAAGAGACATAAATGATAAGTCAAGACAACCGAGATTATTGGGAAGATAGACTCTAATTAGCATTGATGTTTGGGAAAAAAATAAAGTCATCTAGAACCTCAGTGAGTATTTCACCTATAACCCAGTCATACCTATCATACCTTGCCCCATATGCACATTCTCTGGGCATGTTTAATAGATTTTTGTTAGAAGACAGTGACTAATTCAATGTAGTCAGAGTCTGGGAACTATTTGTTCAACACAGTTAGGGTCTGCAGATTAGGGCAAACAATTTAGTAGCAAATCTATGTTAATTTCTGTCTACTGACTTCATGTTGATGTTAATATTAGACCTACTCCATCTGTTGGTTGGGTAAGTCAACTATTCTGCATAATCATCAGGGAGTTTTCTAAGACACATGGATATTAAATAAAGGGATGCTGCCTTTGATACTATTTGGATGAAATAAAGACAGTCAGAACCCAGATTTATCTGAATAGATAAAAGTCCCTGTGAAGCCAGGGTTCCATAGATGTAAGATAAAACAAGGATGAAGATGCTCAAGTTTGGAGATGCTCAGAGTATTACCCAAGATTACCAGTAAAACCCACATTCGATCTCTGATGTGGACTTTTATATAACTTAGGTGCACAAGTCAAGAGTTCCTTTAAGAACCCCATTTTCCTGTGCTTTAGGTAGTTATTAAGTTCATTTATTTAAGAACTTTATTCTAAAAACACACAAGCACACATTTATATTCAGGAATCTAAGGTATTTCTGAGAATATGGACACTGGTATCCAGTATCTATTAAAAACAAAAAGGAAGAAAAGAAAGTCAACTTTGTATAAAATGTTGCATATTTAGAATCTGCTGCAGTCCCAATTTTAGTATCAACCCATTTTCTCCCGAGTTCCAATAATCCCTGCCCGCAAGGCATAGGGCAGGGTATGATGATGTCAACTCAACATGGGGATTTTATTTGAAGTTACACAGAATGATATGACAGACTGTCAGAATATGCAGAAAGGAAGAGTGCTCAGGATCTCCAACATGATTAATAAAAATTATCATGGGGACAATAAATGAACAATTTATTGATTAGGAAAATTGTGTAGTTTTCATAAGGACTAGAAAGGCTGATAGAACTAAATTTAACCTAAAGTACATTTCATTTAGTAAGCATTTGTTCTGTGACAACCTAGGCTCTCTGCATAGATGATGCTGAGCATTAAAAACTATAGAAGGAAATATTGAGAAAACTTTGTTAATATATAGTTAATAGGATGGAGCACAATTAATCTTTGAGTCTGAGCTTGAGAAAATCCCAGAAATCATAAGTTATTTGAAGAAACTATTCCCAAAGCTCTTTACACAGTGCCCAGAACTAGCCATTTAGTATATTTATAATAAATCTTTGGTTTTCTTCATTTGTTGAATAACAATGTCATTCACTGTGTGAGATAAGAGAGAGACTCAAAGAGACACAAATGTATGGCCCAAAAGAAAGAGGACATTCAAGGCTCCATAGTTTGCTAAATTTCTTGCAAATGATGGAAATTTCAACATCATTAATGTGAAGAAGAAAAGCTTAAACTCACAGACATCAAGTTAGGTTAATGGCCAACTAACCAGCTGTAGTAGTGGACCTCAGGCACCTGTGTATTCAACTAAATTGATTATTAGCTCCTTAGAGATTGTGATTGTACCAATACTGCTTGCCTGAGGCTGGAGCTGTTTTCTTAGCTTTGCCACTTCAAAGCAAGGCCATGCCATTCAATTTTCCTAGCCAGAAAACAGCAAAGAATCCATGTGAATCTGTAAACTCGGTTCATGCTATGAAAACATCTGAATCTTAGAGATTATTTAGATGAGTCTCCAGTGTTAATATCAATCTCAGTCCACTGATATTTCAGGGACATTCACATATTTTTCAAGCGATTAATAATATATTTTCTAATATGTCAACCATCTTCTCATGATGCTATTTGGTTTGATTGTAACATGCAAAATTGATAACCAAAGCTGTGCTCAGATCCACAATGTTCCAAATAGAGCAGACGAGTCCTAACTCTATGTCCAGCTAACCAGCTATATTGCTAGTCTGTGAAGAACTCAGAATAAATTGCAGAGTCATCATGATGTGTTGATGTTAGCCTGTCTCCTACCGTTTCAGTCATTCTCCTTAGCTATGGATAATTGCTAGCAAAATTGAACTTTCTATAGTCAACATTTTGAAAATAAATACTGAAGGTATTGTCAATATTTTAAGAAGCATCACAAGTTTGAAAGATTTAGGTTCTTCTTGTAATATTAAAGAAGAAAAGCCAGAAAAATAATGAATAAAATGTGTATATAGTAGTCATCGAAATGTGACTACAGTAGTAACAATATACAAAATGAGTATCAGCAGTACTCGAGTCTGATTGTTTAGTAGGAAATGAATGTTCAGGTATTTCTTAATATGGGATAGCTGTGTAACTCATGAAGCCTGGGACAAAGCAGTGCCAGGTACCTGCCCTACATTTATCCCGAGTGGCCTCTTATACAAATTATGTGTATCCAATTAATCCTTATATTGCTAACAGATTTTCTACTTTTAAAAATGACTTTGTATGTGTGAGGCTGTGAGTGTGTTTGTATGTGTGTGCATGTAAGGTGGGTGCTATGTGAGTGCGAATGTAGTCTCAGGCATGTCCTGTCAGGTGTGTGGAGTGAGATGACAAACTGATGATCTGGGATGTCTGTCAATTCTATCTGATTTGTTTGAGACAGGGTCTCTCTTTGGTACCCACAGCCATGAATGACAGACTACTACCTCATAAGCTTCTGAAGATTCTTGTGTTTCTACCTCCCTTTCCCAGTTGATAAACCAGGATTACAGATGCCTCTACTGTACCTAGCTTTTTGTTCATTCTGAGGATCCAAACTTAGGTGCTCCTGGCTCTGAAGTAAGCACTTTGCACTCTGAATCATCTCCCTAGAGATGGATCACTTCCATTTATAATAAATGTTGGGGAGTTAACTTGCTAAACTCCCCAACTAGAATGTAAACCAGATTTAAAAAAAAAACCTGCAAGGCTTTGTCCCAGTCGTACCTAGGGAAGAGCCAAAAGAGACCTAGCAAACAGATGGTGCACTATACATTTACTCAATAAATGGACCAATAATATCAGTTGCTCATATCAATGAATTATAATGCAGTCAATATATTTCCCAGTAACCAAGGAGTAGATAGAAGATAAGTGTTCTTGTTGATTTAAGACATTTATGTTTAGCTTCGGGGACATGGTTCATCATCAGAGAAGACTATTTAAAAAGATGAAATGATAACAGAAGCCCTTGATCTTGGGAACAAAATATTCTATGCTGTCTTCCATTGCTAGTTAATGGATGACAGATGACAGTGTTGTTGCTTCAATTTCATGGTTTCAGGATTTGAAAAGGTTAGTTGTATTGCTAAAGGAAACGAAACTAGATAAGAAAATTAAAATTTATAGCCAGGCCAATTGATTTCAATGTCTTGACCTTGAGCCCCATCTTCTATTGACTTATGAAATTGTTTTTCTTATGCATATGATCTTTATTGCTTCTGGATTTTTAAAAATTAATTAATAATATTACATGAGCATTTAATCTTTTCAAATAGTGTTACATATTTTTCATTAACTATCATACTTAATTATCACAGCATTCCTGTGTATTAGTTTTTATAGTATCCTTATACCAGATAAAGAAAATTAAAAATAAGGATGAATAGATTCAATGGAGATAATGTAGCTTTGCAGTCCTCACATTGCAGAATAAATTCTCATCTTAATCACTGACATTACAGTATATTGTCTGTTTGATGATTGTAGATGTACTGAGGCAAAGTTGAGAAAAAGAAAATGGAGGCATTTATTTAAGTAGTGAGCCCAAACATAACCTTAGGTTGCCATGATAAGGAGGTTAGGGTTAACTGAGCCATATATACAGTTGTCTAAACTGAGTATATATTAGGCACTGAGAAAACCAAATGAGAAGGTTCAGGAAATTGAACTCTGCCTGATTTTAAAAAACAAAGCATGAAAGTCAGTGAGCAAAGGATGCCATTGTGTGGGATGACTCTAAGGCTCCTAGAAGGAGGTATTGCAGAGATAACAGAGAGATGATGAATTGGACCAGACTTCTAGGGGTGTCAGTATACAACATAATCAGATGCTATGTTTTTCTAAATGAAGACTCTAATTGAATATGGAAGAAGGAAGACTGAAAGTCTAAGAGTAAGCATAAAGTTGGCCAAGCTGCTGGAAGAACAAAATGGAGACTGGATATTTTTCTTTCAGACATTTTCATGCATGTAGCATCATTGTCATGAAGATGTTCAAAAGTCTATGTTAGTCTAGAAAGGGAGAAAAATGTTTTCTCAACATTTCTTATAGACTCTAGTCCCAGACCTCTTCTGCATGCATCATGATTTACTAGCATTGATATTAAAATGACACCCTGAAGAAAGAGGACACTTGTATTGTAGTAAATAGGGGATATATATATATATATATATATATATATATATATATATATATATATATATGTCTTCAGTGACTGATACAATACCAGGTTAAAGGTTTCTTTTTAATCACTGTACTAAGGCTATCTAAGATGTTTACATAAGGAAAAATTAGATAAGAGGCATTATCTCACTTTCTGTATTGCTATTCAGCATCACTTAATGTCTGAAATTTGGTGAGTAGAAAAATTTAAGATTATGTTTCCACATATGGATACCCAACTTAAACGAGATCTCAAGAGAAGGAGAGTGATACTTAGTTTTTCATTGTGAGTATGATACTAGGCTACAACGTCTGTACTTGAGTGCCTGCAGGAGCCTTTTCCCATAGATCAGCATACAGAGTGTACAGACTCAGTTAAAAGACTTCTTTAGATGGTCTGCTCATAAACCAAATCTCCTGATTTTATCACTGCAAATCATATTTGCTCTTTGATCATTCCAAACACAAGTTATATATTACTCCTGATAAAAAAGTTTTAATGTGATGTAAGTACACTGTAGAAAAATATATTCAAAGTCAACACTAGCACTATAGTCCCAAGGTTCTATAAATTCAACTTTAACACTGTTGAACTGTAGAACTATGGTCAGTACTGCTATTACAGACCTAAGATCAAAACTGTGAAGTGTAGACCCAAGGTCAACACTATGGACCCAAGTTCAACACTATAGAACTTCATACCCAAAGTCATCACTGTGAAACTACAGACCAATGGTAAATACTGTGCTGTTATAGATCCAGC
Source organism: Arvicanthis niloticus (assembly GCF_011762505.2). Classification (NCBI taxonomy): domain Eukaryota; kingdom Metazoa; phylum Chordata; class Mammalia; order Rodentia; family Muridae; genus Arvicanthis; species Arvicanthis niloticus. The sequence goes on along the minus strand of NC_047660.1, from coordinate 91,070,196 downwards.
ATCAACAATGCAACTACAGATCCAAAGTCATCACTGTGAAATTGCAGACCCAAGGTCAACATTGTGGAACTGCAGTCTAAAGGTCATCCCCATGTAACTGCATGCTAGAGATGGATCAACACTGTATCATTACAGACTGAAGTTCACACACTGGAACTAAATACCTAAGGTGGGTTGAAAACAAAGGGCAAAATGTGAAACCATTCCTTTCTTAGGAAGATGCTCTAAATAAACCAAACAGAGGGTATTTCTTCCAGGCTTATCCCATGTAGAGGTATTGGGACCTTGTGATGTAACAGTGCTAGCAGGAGAGAAGATATTCTAAAAAGAGACACTTATGGCCCTCCATTTGGCTTACCTTCTAATTAAACCTAAATCTCAAGCCAGTATCCTCAAGACACACTTGAGGGTCACTGATTTTCTCTGTTTCCCCTTTGTTGATATGGTCACGTAGAATAAATCCCATTTCTCTGCTCTCTACTACAGAAGACAAAGAAATAAAAACACACATAGAGACCATTATTGTCTTTATTTCAGATTTTATAGGCAGTAGTTGTTTTTGATGATGTAGTTAAACTCCACAGGAGGCAGTTTAAATGGCAAAATTAAATGTAATTTGGTAAAGATGTGTATCAAGTATTTTCCTAAATAGTTGTGAGTTTGCACATTTCTTTTCTAAATTGTGCTTCTTCATTAGTGAAGACTAGAGCATGTTGCAAACTCTTAATAAATTATTATGCATCCATTATTTATAGAGCTTAAAGTTTAAATGACATTCTGCAGGTCACCGAATGGTTTCAAATATCAACTGCCTTGTACAGTGTCAATGTGGCTATACAATGTCACAACCTGTAACCTGTTATTTGCTTATCAATGACCTGTGCTCTGTTTGCTATAGAGATGTTTTCCAATGCTATTGGCTTCCTCTTTGAGGGGCATTTGTGAGACAAGTTTTAATGATTATTCTCCTTGCTTAGATGTTTGCAGCACCAACAACAGGATGTGCCCATGGTTACAAAACTAATACTTTGCCTGACTCATCAGTCTTTTATCATGCTAATCCTTATCTCCCTTCATGTTAGCCTGTGTACTGACTCCCAAACAAATCAGTTCTTAATTTATGATATTCACTAAGACTCACCATGAATTAAATTAGAATGCAAGGGATTTAGGATTTTCCTCACATAGACATCTCTAAATCATGACTTGTAAGTTTCTACTTTATGATGGTTCAAAGCAGGATATATACTATAGAGCAATCATTAAGATTTTTTTTCTGAGACAGTAACATGCACCAGAAGAGTCTCACAATGCTGGACATCTTCAGTCAGACATTCCAGCACAAGGGGAGCAAGCAATGCTCCACAGCTTACCACATTACTAGAGTGTAGCACATGAAAGGATAGTTGTATACAATGGATCCTCCACTTAGAATCTTTCTTCTTTATTTGTTATGAGGTTTATCAGTACATATGCAATTAAGATGAAGGCTGTCTCCACAATGAATATAAAATACTTGGTGAAGAAACAGAAAGCAATGACTTTCATATACCAGCATTCTCTTTAGTGATTTCATGTTTTATTTCATTTTATCTGCATAGCAATACTAGGAGAGTGAAGAGCATAGATGCTAAACCAATCCTCCAACTTTAAAGAGCCTTGGTGATGATGTTGAACTGTCAGCCCTGCTATGTTGCCACTGCTTGTACCATCATAGAACTATACACAGTTCTACACTGTACTGAGTGTCATGGCAAGCATTAACTGTGGTTTTATTGGAATGAGGATGCAACAAGTGATACCTTAAGTATGTGTGTACTTTACATTAAAAAGAATGAGAGTATAATACTGGTTGAGGAGACAGCTGTACCATGACTTAGCACAAATATTTCTCAGCTCCAATATTGCAGAAGAAAGGGTCAGTAATGAAAATATTGGAGACAGCTGGGTGTGATGTACAACTTGGTATATCCTATTGGGCCATTTTAAGGTTCTTAGTCATGTTCATTGATTACCTGGTAAAGTGTTAACATTAAGGGGAGTGAGAAGTACATGGGAAATTTCCATATTGTGTATTTACCCTAATCTATAGAGCTAAAATTTCTTTATCAATTCAAATTTCATTTTTAATTTTGTTTTTTATCTGGGTGAAAATTAAAGTTAGTTGTATACAGGACTTTAGCATTCACAGAATCTTTTATGTTAATCCTAGAAATATTGGTAATTTTCTTTTATCACTAGTCACTGTGGGTTTTCCACAAAGTAGGGCCTGCTATAATGGGGTACTTATTTTTGTATAATTAACAAATGACATTTAATTTTAAAACATGTTTTCATCCTCTAAAAATGGAGACTGTAGCCATCATCCCATTCCCCACAGATGTTACGACTCTAAAGCCTTAAATCACTGATAGGCCATGCTCTCTCTCTTTATCTGGCATATGCTATTCTGCGCAGTTTTCATGGATACATTCATATAGTACATAGTTATTGTAACAGGCCATTTCCTTTATCATAATAAAGGTATAATAATAATAAAAGTGTCATAATAAAGGCTTTTAGGGTTCACTAAAGTGTCAGAGCATTATTTTACAGCTAATATTACATTGTTTGGTTCTACCATTTTTGATTATCTAGAAGCCAATAGATGCAGGAGTTTTCCCATTTCCTGGCTGCATGGATAACGCTACCATAGATAGCAGAATACCAGTTTCTGCATGGAGCAAAGATTTCATTTTTTTTGCCCATATTATTGGTTTAGCCCAATTATTTCTACCTCAAACTGAGAGTGAGTTCTTTCTGAGACAATGAATCAAAGTATGCCAACATGCTAAAAAGCCTGATTATGTGCAATACCCAGTACATTTTGAAAATCCATAAATATCACTTACATATTTGATATGTCTAGGAGAAAAGGTGATGCAATATGTAACACACACTTTGTACCAAGAATGTGATCAACTAAGTCATTTTCATTGAAGTAGCTCCCTAGATTCCCAACTTCTCTTTAGAAATCTCTTCCTCACAACCCCTATAGGAAGCTGATACCACTCAGGTGCTTCTCTAATATGATGCTTACTAAGAGAGCAAGATCACCCCATCATACCTTGAACTTCCACCCCTCTGTTTAAACACTGTACAAATTCAGGTAAATTAAGAGGTTTCTTTGTAAAATTTTGGTAATGGGGAAGGCTAAATCTATATGATAATATAAGAATGGGCTAGAGAGATGACTCACTGACTGTTCTTACAGAGGTCCTGAGTTCAATTCCCAGCCACAGGGTGGATCATAACCATCTGTAATGGGATCTGATGTACTCTTCTGGTATGTCTGAAGACAGCTATAGTGTACTCACATGTGTCTGATATATATACCAAGAATAATGGAAACTTAATTCAAAAAGCCTAAGGAAGCTTAGCTGGTAAGGCTCTCGCCACACAAGCAAAATGACCACAATTTAGATTCCTTGAAAATACATTTATTGTTGGATGAACATGCCTTTCTGTCTTCTCAGCAGTGGGTAGTCAGAAACTGGAGATAACCACAGCAAACTGTCTATCATGGCACTTAAAATGGTTGAGTATGGTGTTAGCAAGAAGCTCTTCACTAGTGGGAAGTGAAGAATGAGCAATATAGTCACCCGATGTGTGCATATACATACATGCACATATGCATTCACCCATATGCCTATATGAGCATGTGCCCACACATATATACAAACACAAACACACTTACACAACATTTATTTACAGGCAATAAATTTAAATCCCACAAAATCCAATAATTCTGAGTTTGACTTTTGTGCTATTTTAAATATGGCAGACTTGCTAGAGCCAACTCTCTGGTTCCTAATACAAGAAATCAGCTCTTCTTGCCTCCTTTTGTTCCCTTGGCTCTGAGGCATTTCAGTTCTACTACTGACTTCAGATCACTGGGGGCTTGGGTGTTCATTTGGCATAACGCCATAAGTGTATAGAAGCAGAGAGCCAAGAATATCTCAAAATATCATAAAATTCAAAGATGTGTGCCCAATGCAGCAGAACATAAAGTGTACTAGATTCTAGTGGTTAAAGGTGAAATTTCTTGGTAAAAGTTAGCCTAGTACAGTCCAGATCACAGGTGGGTACTGTAGACAAACCACTGTGCTCAGATATTCTTTACTTATCTTCTTTCCTGTAAACTCCTTTCTTATCTTCTCTCCTCTAATCTCGTTTCTTCTCTTCTCTCTTCCATTCACTTCCTTGCACTTCCCTTCTTTTCCCTTTTGTTCCCTACTCTTTCGTTCTCTTCTCCTTTCTCTCCCTCCCTTCTCCCCTCTCTTTCTCCCTCCCTCACACCCCCTCTCTCATGCACATACTCATGGATTCTCCGGACTGACCTTGGGTCCTTATACTTTCAAGTACATTACTGACTCAGATATCATTCCATGTCTTCAAAACTGATTTTACTTATTTACTCAAACAGTAGAGATATTTATTTCCCACTAAAATCTTTAACAAGACTATAATTATGGATTCATGTAAATGTATGTCATCACTATTTAAAGTCCCTAAATTAGATACTTTTTATCCGTAAATAAAACAATAATGGTTACCCTATCTTAAAACCTTTGCACAAAGGTTAGATGCAGGCAAATGTAAAGTCCTGATTGTGTATTCTGTGTTTTGTCACACAGCTTCCTTTTATTCATTTACTATAAGCAGAAGCCCTCAAGAGAAGGGTAGTGATCTTTAATAGCAAGTTTAAAATTAAAAGCATCTGGGATATTAATTCTTAAACAGCCTTTCGGTTTCCTGAGTAGCTTGCAGAGCATTAGTTAGCTCTTAAATACCTTTTTTAGACATTACAGGAATAGGAAATGCTCTGTGTCAACCTCTAATTTAGAAACTATAGATGCTTTCAAATATACCACTTTAAACAGTTTACTTGGAGTAAGAGCTAACTCATTGACATTTAGGTTGGGTGGGGATCTGACATATTTGAGTATTTTCATTTTCTTAGCCAAAAAGCCGAGGCGTGGTAAGTGCATTTGCAAACCAGGGAAGCTTGTATGTCCTACATCAAGTGATTCAAAAGTGAATTTTTCTAGATGTAATTGTATAATCATTCCTTTGGGAAATAAAAATGTTGAATATACATATTTAATACATATACACTTTTTAATGCTCCAGGGCGTGATTCCCACATGAATCTTGTCATCTGACCTGAGGAAGCTAGCTAGGAATGGGTTCTAGCTCACCCAGTAACTTCTCCTTGCCACTGACACCATTTACAGAAGAGTATGCCTAAGACTCTGGCTTCCTTTAATTTGCACAATTGTTTCCAACGTAATGCTCTGAGATTTCATCACTAATCTTCCCTTTCTGAGAACTGAAACCTGCATGTTTGTTTTAAAATATAGAGGCCATTGGGTAATTCAAACCTTTTGTAACACCTCTAAACTTCAGCCTACTTCTTTCCAAGAATCTGTCTCCAGGAACTGCTATCTGGCCCCTGACCCAGGCTCCAAAATGTACCTCACTACTTTTACATAGCCAGCCCTGCATCCAGGATCCCATTCTTCTTGTCCTCCTAGTGTAGGCTTCTAGGGGACAGCTGGCTTTTTCCTTGGGTAGCACTGACCAGGGATTCTGATACATGAACATTTAGAATAATAACCCAGAGCTAGCAGGAGGCTTGAGACCTGGTAGAGATTTGAGTCAATGCCCTACCCTGAGTCACCCCTACTGATGCACCTTCAGTGTGTCTTACTGTGTGTCTGTACTCTACCCATGTATCATTTTTTTCCCTCATTTTTATCCTGGACTTGAATTGCTTGTGCTCTAGCTTCAGCTCCATTACTTGATCAGTCAATTTCTCCATTCCTTTATTTCCTCATTGGCAAAACTGAGGTTGTGGAGACTAAGTAGGACAGAGATTACAAAGCATTCAGAGATGGGCTGAAAGTATGGCAGCAGGAGGCGCGCTCACTGTTATTAATGTCAGGATCTCTGTCAAATTGCCATCTTTCTTGCTCTGCATACTGTCATCATATTGAGATGTGCTGTGCCCATCCTTTTTCTAGTTGCAACAGCATATCTGCCGGATTTATTGCAATAAACATAACTGGAGTGGCAAGGCTTTTTTGAAAAAAAAGTAAAATATTCTACATGAGTTTGGGTGTGTGTGTATTTTTAGGTTGTGGCTTAGTTATCCTGGGTCCTTCTAAAAAGAAGACTCAAGGCTCTGTTAGGAATAGTTGAAGTTGACAGAAGCTGATTTGGGGATAACTGAGAGAGGTGAGATGGTGTTAAATTAAGAATCAGAGATGAGAAAAGATGAAAAGCTTTATTTAGAATGAGGTTTGGGCTGAAAATGACTGTGAATTATTTTTTTTTCTTTTTTAATCCTGTAAGAAATACAGCCACAAGTTTGAAAAGGAACTATTTAAACATGTATTTTAGCCCAATAAAGAAAAGAGGGAGCCAGTCTTCTCTGAGACTCAAACACTTTTCTTGGGATGTAAAGTGAAAGTAAGATCTCTTTGCTTCACTTTGCTTCACTTCTCCTTGCCTCACTCTGCCCTGCCTCGCCCTGACCCGCCCTATCCTGCCTCTTCCCTCCACTATTTCCTCCCCTCCCCACTCCTCTTCTCTCCTCTGTGCGCCTGTCCTCCATCCCTCCCCTCCCCCCCACCCACCGTCTCTCTCTATTTTGGTGAGGTATGGGAAATATATATTTCTAATAAAGAAAATATCAGGTGATTTTCTTTAAAGTAATATTGAAAATTAAGACAAAAAGCATAGAAGTTTCTATATCTACTTTCGAGAATAGAAATAATCCTTGAGTGATGAGTATCTTCTCCATGGTCCTGAGGTCTCATGGATCATTGTGATCTTCTCCATTGCTGTATTAGGCTCCACCTTTTCAAAGGTCCATGCTCTGAATGTGGACTCACTTGCAGATGTATTTTGTCTAATATGAAGAATTCTAAATTTGGCCATCTTATTCAAAGTTATATTGTTAGAAAATTTTCTAATATTTATACAAATGGATAAATAATTTATATACATTCATGTATCACAAAATGTTATGATTCCTAAGTACTGGGTAAAGTAAAGTATTTCTATTAGTTTAAATTCTTATTTTTGTAGTAAGACTAATTAAAATTACTTTTTTCAGTTTGCCTTGCACAGTACATGTTTGCAAACTCTCCTCACGACATTATGTGAGAGGTCTACAGAAAAAAAAAAAAAACTAAATAAAATAACAGCAACAAAGAATTAACAACTTGTGTATTTCCTCTGTCTGAGATTATGATTGATATAACCAAGCATCTCTCTCCCTATCTGATTTAATAGAATTGTTTATAAGTTATAAACACAATGTAGGGTCTCAGTCTGTGCCTGTGATCTTCACAGCAGTCCCATGAGGTGAGCATCACTATTCTCATTTTACAGAGAGAATGCAGCATTCGACAATATAAACAACTTAACCCATTTTATTACAAGAGAGTACTGAAATGCAAAGGAAACTTAGGTCTTTCTGATCCCAGGGACCTTGTGTTCTTGACTGAGTGTGGCTTATAGCCACTGTTTCAACTGAGCCCCCATTTATGAGAATAGCTCCAAATGAGACATAGCTACATACAACAAACAACAACATAACTGTGATGTATAGCATCCACTGGGGGTGATATCTGGATTTTGAGTCACCATAGAAACACACTTCTGGTTAGTCTATGGGAGTTTTCAGAAACGTTTAGAGGTAGAGGGCAGACTCATTGTGAATGTGGCTGGTGCCTTTCCCTGGCTTGGGACCTCAATCGGAAACCAGTTGAACCCCACAGGCCAGTTCTCTATAATTCCTGAATATTGATACTTTGTTCATACCAGTAGCATCAATTTCCTAGTCTCACTACTTCACCCTTCTCTCAGTTAGTTGCCTCTGGCCAGACATTTTGTCAGAGCAATGAAAAAATTAACTAATGAAGTAGCCATTTAGAAAAATGACAGATTTATCCATGCACACAGGGAAGCTCCTTTGCTCCTTGCTTCTCATTAACATTCCTATTCTATTGATGAAATGACACCATGCTGAGATGGGGTGAAAACAAGTCTATACGTGTTATCAGTATTTCCAAAATCCTGGGTGACATTTCTGAAAACATAAGCATCCTTCTTCCTCTTTTCTGCAGTTTTAGAATAGAAAACATGCTGTAGATTCATGCTGAGAAAGAATGAATGCTGGACCATTCCTCAGGAAGTCCACTCCTGCCGTTCCTACCTTGAAATGCAATGCTGCTTTTTGAAAGGAAATATGACCTCCTCCCTTCCTAAAATAAATGAAGAATTTTTGTTGTAAATGAAAGTATTATTTTAAAGGAAGATGGATCGTGATGGTGATGGTTCTGTTGGAAAATTCAAGACAAGAACTCTTTGTCTAAAATTAACCAGCCTGTTCAAGAACCAGTGATATATATATGGAACAGCTCCTCCACGGATTGTCCGAGCTGTTTCTTCTTCCAGAGAGTGACCCAGTAAAAACACTAAATATATACCCAGGTCCTCTCCCACTGTATAGGCCCAATAAAAAATGGTGAGTCAGCCTCAAAGCCACAAGAAACCCAAGGAAATATTTCTTTTCTGGATTTGGTCTAAATTTCTGAAATTCTCTTAAAGTTTTAGGTTGTTTAAAAGTCAACGGTAATATTTAACCTGTACTTACTAAAAAGGACATAAATATTTTAGGGCTATTATACAAAAGATTAATAAACTTTTATACCTAGGGACTGTAATTGAACCCTGGAATCACATGTACCATATGATATATGATGTCTCTTCTTTCCTTCTTCACTGGAAGAGTTACATGGAGTGGCTTAGATATTTTTTTTTACATTCATGTTTATTGAAGATGTTAAGGGACTTTTAAATGTACTGTGTACAAATAATACCCCTAGCTGTCAAAATTATTTAAAGGGACAGAACTGATTTAACATGTAGAACAATATTCTAGCAAATCATAAAGGCACAGCAGATTGCTTAAAATTTCCATTGAATGCCATGAAGTCAGTTCCCAAGAGCTCTGTGCAACTCAAGGCTCTTCCTCTGTATTATGGAGGCTCATTTATTGCCATTGTCAATCATTCCTACACATATCCAATACTTTCTTCTCTTGTTGGCTATTCAGAGAGTGACAGCCTCTCCTAGAGATGAGTCTTCTCATTGTTTATCAAAAACAAAGTGACCAGCAGAAAAGTCATGGTTACATGTACAACCCACAGTAAACAGACTTAGCAGGTGTGTGTGTGTGTGTGTGTGTGTGTGTGTGTGTGTGTGTGTGTGTGTGTGTGACAATAACAAGAAAACAGGGGCCATCAATTGGAGAAATAGTAGGGGCACATGAAAAAATTTGAATGGTGGGGAACATGAAATTATTGAAATGAGGACTGAAAATGGGAAAGGATATGGATATTCTAATTTTTAAAAAGACTCATTATTTAAAATAGTGCCTGTGTTTGTGTGATGAATTTATTTCTGCTATACTTAGGAACAAATAATCAGTTTCTATTATTAATATTAGTATTTGATGGTTTATTGCTCAAAGTGTTTGAATATTTGGGTCTTTGCTTTTCTTCATGTCGGTCATATTCTCAACCCAGGCTCCCCCTACTCCCCCGACACATATGTATTTGCCTCTGACAAAAGTATTTGCTTCCCTAGCCTTTGCTTGTGGTGAAGAATCAGGAGTTCACAGGACTCGGGGACCAGTGTTTATAGAGCATCTTCTTCATTAGTGTTATTTACAGATTCTTGGTCAAGCTCTGCAGTTATGCAGGTAGATGTTCGTCTCTATTAGCTTTCCCTCTGTAATGATGAGTTTTTCTAACTTTCTCCAGCCCAGGTTCTCTGAGCAGCACAAGGGGAGTAAAGCCCAGTGCTCATCCAGCCAATTATATGATTGTTATTGCTGCACATTGCCTGAATTTCTGTTTTCTGATCTGGGCCTCACCACCTGGATGAGATGAGAAGGAACATAACAGTTGCCAGTATCTGTTGTTATTCTACTAAAAGGGAGATGACCAAGCAGTCAATGTGTCAAAGTCTTCACATTGTATGTGTTTTTTAACTTTAATCTCTCTGATGCACAGTATTGTCTGTGACTTTTCAAATTCTTCCAACTATTCGCTACCTGTTGTCTGCCCCTTTTCCTCAATAATGCATGGAGGGTTTTTGCTGTTGATTTTGTTGTTGTTATTTTAATATAGGATGTTAATATGACAATTAAAAAATAAATTTTGTTTACATTTTTGGATTCCAGAAAGTTCCCATTTCACCAGCTGAATTTGCATGCCTGCTACCCATTTCTCATTTGTATGTGTTTATATTTGTCACCCTTTCTGTTGAAAGTAACAACCCCTGCCTTGAGTTTTATGTATCAAGGTAAAGATGCTGAAGATGCCAAGTTCTATGAAGTTCATTCATTTTCAGTTTATATTTTCAGTCTGAGCTTCAATTGGTTGTGTGGCCAACCACACTGAACATTTTAGTGTCTGACCTACCTACCACCCTGATCATGATAGGTTTGTCATGAGTATCAAGATAAAGCCTTGACTTCCAAGACCTCTCAGAGAATGAGATTGATCATGAAACCAGACTTAAGCAATTTTTAAATTTATCTAAAATTCTGTTGTTTCTTATATCAGTTCCATTAGTTTCTGAGGCACCTCTAAATCAAACAATTGCAGGCCCTAGTATTCTAAACAGTTTTTAAATAATTGTTTCTTTCTGTTTCATAGAGATTATAATTACATCATTTCCCCCTTCCTGTTCTCTTCGTATCTTCACATAGAGCTATAGCTGGTCTGTTTTAAATGCATGACACTTTTATTTGATAATTGTCAGATAAATATATGCATATGTAAATAGATGATAGATAGGTAGATAATAGACAGATGTATTTGTAAGTACAGAAATATAATCCTTTCAGCCAGTAAGCTGAATTACAATAATAGAAATTCTAATGTGAATGGGGTGTGGGAGGAGCCTAGGAAGCCAACTCTTGGCAACTAAGAAATGCTAAGAGCCTGAAAAATAATCTTCCACAAGAATGAGTACACTCATAGGTTACCCAATATACCCACAGCTCTGAAAACATGCATACAAGTAATATTATACCAAACACTACCTTTTAATTGGCTGAGACTTGAAATGATATAACACCTTACAATACAGGTGTTAGTACTCCAGGAGAACTTATTTAACTGTTTGGGAGTATGGTCTTAGCATCCCGGTTATTCTAAACTGGGAAACAATACCAAATGTGAAACTCATTTTGCTTTTCATCTCTAGGTTACCTGCCATTTGGGAAATCTATTTGTTTTTAGATCTGAAACTCAGGACTTCTCCCCAGCGTTGCATCCTTACAGGTTTATATACTGACTACAGGTCGAGTATGATTGGGTCCTCACTCCTGCCAGTCAGTAGCAAATTTGAGTTAGAACATACTATTCTGTGGCAGTGGCTTTTGTTCTTCTACATAGCTATCTCTAAAAGGGATTAATATCATCATTGTGATGATTAAGTTACATTGAGTAGTATCTATTTTTCAAAAACAAATAACCCTTGTTTGAACCACAAAAGTTCCCGGTAAATACATGCTTCCAAACTCAGTTACTATAAATAAATTTTTCAACAAATTTGGACAGTATTCCAAATAGGGAGAAAAGACAGTGAAATCTTTGACTTGTCTCTCAATCCTGTGTTATTCATGACAGTGTGTTTCCTTGACACAAGGAAACATTCTATCAGCCAATAATGGCTGGGTTTCAGTTCTTGAATAGACCAATCATCATCCTTACCTGACAAGCACATTTACTCAGAAGTGACACCAAAATGCAATATTTTTCTTGTCAAGCTGAACTCTGCCATGCTTACTGACTCCCGCGTCTTCTCAGTATTCATTACCCTTTTACTTGGTCTCATTCTCTCCCTGTCAAATTGCCTTACTTTATTTATTTAATAACTGACAAAGATGAAAGAAGTATTACTATGGGCTTATGAGACAATTGAAATGTCCTTACTGTCACATTTTCATCTAAATGACAGAGACATCACCTCACTATTGATTGAAAATAACTTCGTCCTGTTCTGTGGTGTGTGTGTGCGTGTTTCTAATATTAGTGTCCTGGAAAAGACATTATTCACAAGTGTGATTAAGTGAAGATTATGGAAGGTGATGATGACTGACTATGTCCATCATCAATGTTTGTAGATATATTTCAAAGGAGCTCTCTAGACCTCCTCCACATCTGACCTATAAAACATATCCATCTGAATCCATCCCTGTAGCTGCTGCTGTCTTATTTCCTCAACATTTTTCTAATAAAAGATGTATATCTTCTCCATCTGATTCTCTTTTTTGTCCTTGTTATCTCACAGAGTGAAAGACTTCTCTTTTTCTTTTTTTAAAAATCTATATATTCATATGATATCCTGCTTACTGCCTCCCTCCTGGTCACCCCCTCCCACAATCTTCCATCTATGCCCTCTCCCCTTCTCCTCTGAGCAGGTGGGGGCCCCCTGACCCTAGTACTTGAAGTCCTTGTGAGGCTAGGTGCTTCTTTTTCCACTGAGACCAGACAAAGCAGTCCAGCTAGTAGAGCATGTCCCTAGTACAGGCAACACCTTTTTGTATAGTCCTTGTTCCAGTTGTTCAGGATCCACATGAAAGTCAAGTTGCACAACTGCTACATATATGTGTTGAGGCTTAGGTGCAGCCTATGTATGTTCTTTGGTTGGTGTTTCAGATTCTGATAGCTCCAAGGGTCCAGGTTAGTTGGCTTTTGGTCTTTCTATGGCGTTCCCTTTGGGTTTCCAAATCCTTTCTCCTTTCTTACTTAAGATTCCACAAGTTCCATCCACACTTTGGCTATCAATGTCTGCATTTATCTGAGTCATCTGCTGATTCAAGCCTCTCAGACGACAGCTATGCTAGCCTCCTGTCTGCAAGCATAGCAGAATATCATTAACAGTGTTAGGGATTGGTGCTTGCCTATTGGATGGGTCTCAAGTTGGACAGGTTATTGTTTGGCCATTCCTTGAATTTTGCAGGCAAATGAATGAAACTTGAGAATATTCTCCTGCATAAGTTAACCCAGTCTCAAAACAACATGCATGGTATGTACTCACTTCTAAGTGAATATTAGCCATAAAATGTAGGATGCCCATAGTACACTCTACAGACACAAAGAAGCTAAACAAGAATAAAGTCACAAGGAAAGATTCTTGAATCTCATTTAGAAGAGGAATAAAACAGTAATAAAAAGGTAGATGGAGGGAGGGGACTTTATGGGAGGGGGATGGGGAGGGAAATGGCAAGGGGATTTAGGATCAAGTGTGAGAGGGACAGGGGAGATGACAATAATACTATGAAAAGGAATGAAAAAGTTTAACTGAAAGGTGTGGGGATGTGCAAGGGCATCTCCAGGACCTGACAGAGACCTGGGATAAGGGAGGCAGCCAGGAATCAATGGGTTGACCTTAGCTGTAACACAGAGCATTGGGGATATGGAATTTGAAGGATCCACCTCCTGTAGCTAGGCAGGAACCCCAGTGGAGTGATAGGGACACCAACCAATCACACAACTGTCTATCCCAAATTTATCCTGTCTATAAAAAATGCAGCAGTGGGATAGAGCAGAGAAAGACTTCTTAATCTTCCTCAGAAGTGCCAAATCTACTCCTTTACCTGAATGCATTACCTTTACATGAGAAAGGGATTAACTGATTCTGTACTTAACCCCCCACCTGCTGCAGCCACTGATCCTTTCCTTTCCTCTTCGATTACCCAGTTGTCTCCATGTCCTAATTTCCATGACTTTTACACACAAACTACAATGGATTTTTACATACAAATTCTAAATGTATTCTTTTCCTAATTATCAATATTGCCCTTTCTTCCCAACAGTGGGATACCCGCTCTTACATATGCTAAACTGTCTCTGAGTACTTCTCCAGCCCTTTAGATTATTTTCTATGGCTGGTGATATACTTGAGGGTGCATTCATAGTGTATGACATACTAGATTCCAGTTTCAGCACTGTAAAAAAATCAAATATCAAGTATCTACTTAAACAAAATCTCAACCTTATAGGTCTTTTAATTACTTTACTTTAAGTGGGCTGATATTCATTCCCCTTCTATTTCGTAATGTTTTACCTTAAAACAAAAAGATTTTCAAGTTGGTAAAGACACCAGTGACCTCTGGTTTCTGTTATGTCTTGACCATGACCCATTTATCAACCAGAATAATTCCACTGGTATTGTTTTACCACACTGACTGCACTTTATTTGTATTTCACTAAGTGTTCCTACTAATGTCCTTTATTCATTTCATTGCAAACTCCAAACTGTCATCTTTTATTTAGAAATATATATTTTATTTAGAAAAATATATATCTTATTTAGAAATATAAATGTATATATATTTATATATATTATTTAGAAAATATATATAAATATATATTTAGAAAATATATGTATTTTATTTAGAAATATATATGCATATTTCCCTCTTATTATTATATTTTACTTTATCTCGATCAAACATCCCCTCATTATTCCCTCAGATGGTTCTGCCTTTGAGAGCCATGGCACTTTCTATTACCACTCAGCCAGATCCATGCTAACTTCTTTGCTCATCCCTTTAGCTCTCAGAGTGAGACTTGGGCCCTGTACTAAGTTGTTCCTTGTTGTATTCTTCTCATCTCCCTTTCATCATCTACATGCTTCCAATGTTGCTCTGATAACTTTAATGCATATCTTAGTCTACTTTTATTTTCCTATAAACAGAGCCATATACCAACTTAGTTCCTACTTTCTCCACAAAACCGAACAGGTTCTAGGCATATGCAGATATAAACTTATGATCCTCCTTCTTGAAATAAGCCTGTCCAATGCCTCCCACTCATTTGATCCTTCATACATGTACCATTTATATTTCTTCTTTGGAAACACTTAGCCAGAATTCCGTGCTATGAATTTTACAGATCTGTGTGGTTTAGTTTATTTTCCCTGTTGCTAGTTGAAATTAACCCATTGTCATATCTTTATGGACTTCTGAATGTAACTGGAGCCTTCATGAAAGATGAAGAATTACTTTGTTCCTCAGAAGTTAATCTTTTATGGACTTGCCATGCAGTTTCATGATAGAAATATCTCTTCAGCTTGAAAAAGGGCCTGAGTCCATTCCTAGAACTATTACTTTTTAATCTGATAGATCACAGTATTACTTTTCTCATAAGGCCTGTAGAGAGTAAGGTAAAATTAAAGATTTCACTAGTGACTATGGTACTATTTACATTCTAAATAATAATGCCAGGGAACTGATTGAGTAGTGCATAATAATTATTCCCTGAGAATAGTTATAAAATAGGTTCATTCTAGGAATGCTGACATGCTCATCAACAGAGTTTGAGTATTTTATTTCACTAAAACATGAACATATATACCATTGATAAACAAATTAAATCGCTGATCCTTTGGAGAGTGACCAAAACATTACAGTGTTGCCATGTAATGTTCACCCAGTGAAACGTGTTCAGATTTTTTTAACAAACATCCAAGCAAATGTTTTGTCCTATAATCATATATAGAAAGAGATGCATTTCTTCTGGGTCATTTTAAACCAAGCTTGACATTGCAGTAGGCTACTTCATTTCAGAAAAGTAAACCGGAGTACTGAAAATGGGGGCGAAACAGTGACAAACTGAGCCCCCATTGCTCTAGGAGTTCTTTGTGCCCTGAAGACAGCCTAGGCTGGAACTCAAATTTATAATGCCAAGGGAAAGACAATATGTAGACACTCTGTGTAAGTTATCCCTTTACTCTGACTAGTGATCTTTATTCTTTACCCCATTATGGCAATTGGCAGAATTACTTGGGAGTCAGAAAGACATCAAGGTATGCCCGGTCTGCTTCTTTTATACAACAATTTAACTTCTTTATACCCTCCTATTTCTTTGGCTTGGTTAGGTGCTGACTGCCACTCACCCTTCTCACTTCATAGGAGATCAGGATTTTTATGGGTAACACATGATGGGCTCTCTTGGGACCTCTTTCTCCAAGCACTTTTTGCTGTTTCTGTTAGCCTTCTGATCGCAGCAGCAGTACCGAGCACCTGACTATGCTGACTCACAAAAGCCCAGATTGGAGTGCACAGCTGTTTATTCCAGAGGAGCCTGGTCCTGGAAGCCCAGCAAAGCTCCACTCCCAGTTTGCCCTTCTCATAGTTTGTCAATAGTCCTCTAACCTTGAACTAAAATGGGAAAATTGTTTTGAGTTCTGGTTCTATCCCTGAACAAAAGTAAGCCTTTTTCAAACTTCTCAATAATACTCAAAGGAGACTTGTTGGTTTTGCTACTGTAGAGTGGTCACAAGTCCTGTCAGAACAACTTGATGTTTAAAGAAATATGTAAACTTGGGCATTAAAGTAGAACAGTATGGTAGGGCTAGAGGCAAGGGTTCAGAAGAACTGGACCTACGTCAGAATGTAGATCTAGAGAGTTGTCTTTTGGAGGTACAAGTAGTTTACTTACTTACTTGCTCATTGGCTGGTGTTGCTAGCTAGATAAAAAGTTGTTAACCTTTAGAATTTGAAAAAAAAAACAAATCGAACTACATAATTCATGTTCTATAAGGCACGTAACTATCTCCCTGTGTTCAGGCTTCAGCCTGTAATTAACCTGGACAGTTTTGAACCCCCACTTTTCTTACCTAGATTTCCCTATACATATAGCCTCATTATCTCTCAGATCCTGACCAGAAGAATGATGATAAAGCCTGCTTAACCTTTAGACACTGATTTTGGAAGACATGAAGGCTGTAATTCTTTCTGTTTCCTAGTTGGTCCAAGAGCATGTGGCAGCTACATGTTCTTCTTGTTCACTTGAGCTGTCACTAGGGTGAACATATTTAGCCTCAACTTCGCACAGCTATTGATATTGACAATCTAGAAAGCACGGTCTCCAGAGATACCACTAAGCACTTCCTGCCAGCTATGTACTGCTCTCCCTCCTACTGAATTACTGGGAGCCTCAGCTGTCAGAGGACTGAAAACGGGACACTCTGTTTCCATTATCACAAGCAGTTAAAGCACTTCATTCTCATATCATAGAATAGCATAGTTGAGAAAAAACTCAATAAACATTTAAGATACTGGTCATTTTTAAGTGGGGAAATTAAGACCATGTGTAGAAGGTGTCCCATGATGAAGGCAACCAAGGTAATTAATGACAGAACAAGATTTATGTTCAGAAATACTGGCTAGTCAGTGGCTTTTCTACATATTGGAGTAAACCCAGTGGAAGCATGGGTGCTGGGATGCATCCAGTTTTGGATAATCATCACTATTAATAATGCACTACAACTTAAGAGTATGTGCATAATGGCATTGCATTTATTTCCTTTATTGATCATTATTAATATTTCAGTGTTTTTTCATTTTCTAAGGACTTTATAATTGCATATGCATGTTTTAGAAATTTCACATTAAAATGTGTTTTTAAAACCTCAATTTATAAAATAAATACCAAATAGACACTTTGAATATTGTTATAAAATAATGTATAAATTCCATGTATTAAAACTTCCACATCTCTGGCCTAGCAGTACCTCCTGCACTCCAGAGAAAATCATTTCAGGGTTATATGATGAAAAGGGAGACAGCCTTTGCATTTATTGCAGAAGGAATGAAGAATTTATGTCTAAAACTCTGTGTAGAATAATTTTATAGGAACATTAAATATCCTTTACCTTGTAATTTCTGATGCACATCATTTTGATAACCTTTGAGTCAAGGATCATTGATTAAAAAAATGCCTCGTTTGCTTCCAACTCAACACACACCAAGAACTCAACCCAGAAACATTTTTAAGAACTGATTTAAATTTACAATTCCTTCAGTGCACTCCTACAAGGAAACTGAATAAATGGATTAGCCTTTCCACCTTGGGTTTACAATTAGCATTGGAACCTTTCCTTCAGCAACAACCATATCGATGATAAAAGCCTGCCTTGCACATGCTGTCATCATAATTTACTGAGAACCTAAGACTTCTAAAAGTAGACACAATGCCTGACCACATAGCACTCCTGCAGTGGTAGAACTCCTGTTAGGTCACAAGTCACCATAGGAGTCCTAGGATTTATCTGATTATTTATCTTACAAATACATGGCTAGTTAAGTTTCTCTTAGAACCTGTTTCTTCTGGAGTGTTTACCAGTCTCCTCTAAAGGTTTTTAAATTTCAGTTCCTGAGATCATGACCCACCAGGGAGTAAACACTTATGTAGGAAGAGTAGAGATAGAAAAGCCACTTGACTTCCATGATCAGTTGGTCCTGAGTGTTCACAGCCAATGTCTGACTTTGAGCCTTCAGGTTAAAAAAATAAATAAATAAAAGTTTGGCATTTAGATTTGTGCTAAGAACCTGCCCCCGTAATATTAGTTAATGCATGAAATTCAATATGCTTCCCACATCTAATCACTTTAGTTGATCTTAAACATAAATGCACACTTGCATCCTTAACCCAGCAAGCACATTTCCTTTATTTAAGCAAATACCATAAGAGGGGAGAAAATCAGTTTCTACAGGAAATGCTGAAGTTTACAGCTGTTTTTAAGGCAGAAACATACCTCTTTGGTGACTGTTCTGATCAATTATTTAGATATATCAATAATAGGTTAATATCATTGCTCCTATTCCTTTCTGGAGCTAATTGGTCTAAGAAAATTGGCATTAGTGATACTAAAGTAACCAAAGTCATATCCTATTTCAGGTTCATTCGACCAAAATTGGACCCTCAAGATTCCAACAGGAAGCATTCCGTTTGCATGCATTCTGTGCCTAAGTTCTACTGCGTACTGCTATACAGTATACACTGCTATACAGTATATCAATCACAGACAGAAAGGACAGAATGCTTGTTGTGTACTCACAATCTAGATCAGTGTTTCTCAAACTGTGGGTTGCAACCCTTCTGCAGACGAATGACCATTTCATAGGAGTTACATAAGATCATTGCAAACCATAACTATTTTTGCAACATGATTCATAACAGTCACAAAATTAGAGTTGTAAAGTAACAATAAAATTATTTTCTTTTGTTTCGGGGGGGGTAATCAAAATATGGTGAACTGTATGAAAGGCTCACAACATTAGGAAGGTTGAGAACAAATAGCCTAGAGCTTTTAAAATGGAAGTTCTTCATCAAACTCTGGATTGCAAGTATGCCCTTGGGATGATATCTATATACTTCAGAATGAGTCTTGACTTCAGTTTGGATTAAAACAACATTTCAAATTTATACTACTAATCTCTCTCTCTTCTCTTCTTCTTCTTCTTCTTCTTCTTCTTCTTCTTCTTCTTCTTCTTCTTCTTCTTCTTCTTCTTCTTCCTTCTCTCTCTCTCTCTCTCTCTCTCTCTCTCTCTCTCTCTCTCTCTCTCTCTCTCTCTCTCTGAGACTGTCTTAGTGAGGCTGGGTCTCATGCAATTAAGATGCTAGCTGGTCCTGGTTTTGAACTCTCAATTCTCCTCATTTTACATTCTATTAGCTGGAACTAAGAAGGTGTGCAAGACTACTCCTGGCTACTATTATTTTCTCATTACTTAATAGACAGGAAGACATGTGGAAAAGAGAGTAATCAGCCTTGTACCAGTTATTCAGATTTTAAATATATTTTTGGCCCCTGCAGCTGAGAATAATCAAGTTTCTAGATTGCCACAATCAAAACTCCATTATGGGGAACTCCCCTTATTCTAATCAAATAAAAGGTTTCAAATCTTGAAAAATTTGTCCATTGAAATATAAATCTGTGTGCTTTGTTTGTTGCCTTTTCTTTCATTTACAACATCCCCCACCTTTACTTAAAACTACCTTTTCTATGGAAAGATGATTTTCATTTAAGTGCAAAATGCCAAAAAGTAGAACATATTCAGTATAAAAAATAACTATGAGCCAATTTAAACACCAGGTTTCCAAGGTGGCTTATTATATTGGTCTACTTATAAAAAATACCTGTTCATATTAAAGCAACAAGACATTGGCTTCTGTCATCTTGCCTTCCACTCATAATACTGTAGAATGTGACTACACAAAATGTGGTCCTTTATTATACAGCTGAAGTTTCATTGCAAATCAAAAGGAACTTGGCATCGGGAGAACATGGGGTGAAATGGAAATATGTTTCCCGGGTAAGTCTAGGTGGTTTCTGCTTGGAAAGCACTGCACTGTGTTCCAGAGCCTTCCTCTAATTAGCAAGCTCCAGAAATATGGTTTGATGTTGAACAAAGTGGTCATTCTGTACACAACTGCAGCTTCAGCAATACCTTTTTGTCTCTGGTTATTAATTTGCATTTAACTTACACCGAAGCCATTAATTTACCGAGCCAACATGGAGAATGTGCGGCATTAACTTTACAAATGACAGCATCATGCTTCAATATATTTGTGCCTAATGACATCAGACTACATGGAAGATCTAATTTCCTTGTGCTTGCTATAGCTAGTTACATTAGAATGCTTTGTCTGTGGTGGTGTTTGTTGTTTTAATTGTACTGAATTGACTAGATACAAGCATGTTGTTGGTAATGCTTCCTGTTCCATCTTCACTTTTGGCTATAAACTATGTTGTCTTTAGAAACATTAACCACATTTCAATGATATGACAATAATACTACTGAGGAGTCTTTAAAATGAGAAAAAATACATCTATAGTATTCTGAATGAACTTTGGAAGAGACTAACATTGAGCAAGTGACTGGTGGAGTGCTCTACAATTTCACTATTGTCCTTTTCCAAGAAGACTCCTGTCTTATATAGGGTTATATTGGTTTGGTGAAACACCATGACCAGAATCAATTTGGGGAGAAATGGGTTTATTTTTTTTTTTCAATTCCCAGTTAACAGGCTATCTCTGAGGAAATTCAGAGCAGGAACTGAAACAAAGGCCATTCAGGAATGCTGCTTACAGGCTCTTCAGGGGTTGGTCACCCTGATTTCTCACACAACTCTGAATGACCTATTTAAGGGACAGTATCCCCTGCTCCTTATATATCACCAACAATCAAGAAATATCCGACAGTTTTGCTTACAGATCAATCTGATGGAGACATGTTTTCAATAAAATTCCCTCTTCCCAGATATTTCTAGGTTTGTGTCATGTCAACAAAAGGCAAGCATTACACCTCATTTCACTGGAAGACAGGCGAAAGAGATGATAGGAAAATACTATTTTCATAATGATTCAAGCAAGAAAGTCAATTACCTTAATTCTTCTAGTATGGGTTATGTGACCATTATGGCTGTGTAACTATCAGGGCATACATACGTATGCATAGAGGAAAGGCCAGAATTGAGTTATTATCTGAATATCTTTCTACCCAGCAAGATTTTGTTCTGCCATCATTATATTTTGATAACATTCTTCCAAGACAAAAACTATTTTTACTTCCTCTGTGAAAATTAGCTGAAAGCATATTAATCAAAAATAACAAGTTTTAAATGATAGGTCAATATTTTTGTATAAACGAACACAAAACATGTTTGTCTGTCAAGTAAAGTCAACAACTGTGCTCCTTGTGGGTTAATGATTGTTGCTAGAGTCCTTTAACTTTTACCTGTTAATGCTCTTGTTTTTCATGTGTGATCTTGATCCTATAGTTCTTTAATTTGTGGTCTTTCATTTGAGTACAATTTTCATGCCTGTCATCTTTTTCACACCTCTAGACCTTCTTTAAGATTTTAAAATCATGTTATCTTTTCCTTAGCTGAGAGAACCATTAAAGCACCTCCAAGGCAGAGGAATCATTTGCTTGTCAGTGGCTTCTAGATCAGGAATGACACTGAAAAAACAGAGAAGACTGCAGCGTTAAATATTTAAACTGCAAATTGGTAGAAATTTGGATGAACTACCTTTAGTTTGCTGATTCAGATTTGTTTGGCAGTGACATTTTATTAATCCGCTCTATCCTGTTATTTTTCAGACCATAAGACATGAGAATAGTTTATGAGGTCAAGACTTAGCAGGCATGCCAACTTCTCTCTCATACCCAGACATTGCTTTCTCTTCAAATGTCATTTATGGAGACAAGATGTATGGCTCAGTGGATAAAATGCCTTCCATTCATAAAAGAGGAACAAGTGGATCCCCAGAACCCGCATAAAGTACTGGCTAGCTAGAGACCTCCAGAGCAAGATGGCTAGCTAGCCTAGCCCATATTCAATCAAGGTTTAGCAACTGCATATGTCACAATAACATAGAGTGACTGTGGTAGATAATCAATGTCAACCTCTGGCCTCTGCACCCAAATATACACATATGCATGTACTGTGAAACATACAAATATATATATGAACACTATACAGATATTACACATGTACACTAAATACATGCAAAAAAATATTTCCAAGTGGCATTACGTTTTTATTCATAGTGTCTTTAAAAGAGTTTTTAAAAATATTAAAATTTTACAATAGGGAGTAAAAATCATTTTAGATTTATTTCCTGTATGGGTGTATATTGATGATTACTACCATTCATTTGTCTTTTAAATATATATATATATATATATATATATATACATATTATAATATCCTCAAATAATATAATATCTTCAGAATTATATTCATATTGTAAGTGTTGAAAGTAGAGGTAGAAAATAAATTAAGAGAGGTTTCTTCATTTCTGTGAATACAACAAGGCTGTTTCTGGAGAATTGATATTAGAGTAAAACACTTTTAAGCTCCATACTGGTCTTTAATCCTGTCTATGTATAGGTGTCATACATATCTGCTATACCTTCAATAAGAAGTGAGCTGAGTATTTTTTTCTCTAAACAGGGTTGTAGATACAATTCCCTGGCCCTAAATGTGTTCTAGGCACATTCCCACGTGTGTTTGTGTGCATGTGTACGTGTGTGTGTGTGTGTACATATAGATGTGTCTCTACTGTATGTAGGGGTTAGAGGTTGATAAAGAGATGACATTCATTTAGATATTGCCTACAAATTTTGTTTTTAAAAGATTCTCTTTCATTAGTAAAAAGCTCATTGATTTACTTAGGATGACTGGCCTTTGAACTCCAGAAATCTATCTTTTTCTATCAGTACTGGGATTGCAAGCATGTCCCATCATACCTGCTTCTTTACATGGGTCAATGAAAATTAAATGTGAGTCTTCATGCTTTTGTGGCAAGTTTTATTATTGACTGAAACTTTGTTCTATAACATAGCCATTGATCATGTTGAAGAAGCTATTTCGTGTGTATGAATTTTGAAATATAATTTAGATCATTGATCTTTTTAAAATTAAATTGTTATTCTTTTTATTAATTCCATATAGAGCATGGATATTTACCTCAAATACTGAATCTCATTTGATAGGTTATCTTCTCGACCTGGTGATTGTTTTGCTTTACTTCGTTGAATATTTTCACTTTTTACTGCATTCATTTGTTTGCTTTTGCTTTCATTCTTATTGCTTTTGGGGTCTTTATAAAAATTCTTTTGCCATTGTCCTAAACCATTCCTTTTTTTTGTCTTGTATAATATCAGTGCTTAGGTTCAATCTAGTTTAGGTAGCCTTTTGTCAATGAGATCAGTTCCAGCTTCATGTTTTTGACTGTGGATACAGAATTTTGTCAGAATCCCATACTATCTTTTCTTCAAATGCCTGATTCTAATCACCTTTTTGGGAAATTGCTTTGCTGTAAAGACGTGGTCTGACTTTGTGGTTCACTATTCTTTTTTATTCATGGATGTATTTGTTTTTCCTATAACATTTAGTGGTTATTATTGTGTGTGGGGTGTATGTGTTTGTTGCACACACATGTCTTGATGCTCATGTTGAAGTATGAACACAATTTATAGCTATGACTCTCTCTTTTCACTTTTACATGTGTTCCAAAGGATCATTTCAGGCTGCAAGTCTTGTGTGGAACTACCTGCAAGACCAACTCACCAGCCCTCCTGTCACATGTCTTTTTTATAATTATAATTTGAAGTATATTCTGTTATCAAAAGGTATAATGTCATCTGCTTTGTTCATTTTGCATAAGAAGGCTTTAGACATTTGGGGTTTTGCATTTTACAGAGATTTTTAAAAGATTATATTTTCTTGTCTTAATAACTGTTGTATTTTTATAGTGGTTTTATTAATTCTGTAGATAACATTAGATCATAAAATACCTTTAACTGATAGACTTTCACTTTTTGTGTTGCTTTCTGTTTCATTCATTGTTGATCAATATTTTTGATAGTAATAAAGAAATACTCTCTCACCAAGCTATATTCCCAGCCCTGTATTGATGTTATTTTGTCTTTTATTTAGCTTTGTTATTTTTAGACAAGGTCTTCCTAAGTTGTACCAGCAGGCCTTTAGTTTGCATTCTTTCTAGCTTGGCCTTCCAATTAATTGGGAGATTATTAGTCTATGCTTTCAGATCTAGCTACACTTTTCATTGTTGAGAGTCTTTAAGTATTCAGTTAAATTAATTTGTAGATATTAATATGTAAATGTATGTGTGTATTATTGTAACTAGTATAAATGGATTTTTCTTAACTTCTATTTATTATTTACATATTATATGACCTCTGGATTTTCAAAGTATTTAGTATATTCTGTATCTTAGTCAGGAATTCTATGGTTATGATGACATACAATTTCCAAAGAGCAAGTGGTAGAGGAAAGGGCTCATTTAGCAGCTTACACTTCTAGAATATAGCTCATCATTGTAGGGTGTCAGGACAGGATGCAAGCAGGACTGGTACCTGAAGGCAAGAGGTGATTCAGAGGCTATGGAGGGTACTGCTTACTTGTGTGCTACTTATAGCTGGCTCAGCCTGCATTCTTATAAACCCAAGGCCACCAGCTGAGGAATGGCACCATCCACATTGCACTAAGCCCTTTTCTAATCATTCACAAATTGAGAAAATGCCTGACAGATGGATATCATGGACAAATTTTTTAAACTGAGGCTATTTGCTCTCTGATAACTCTAACTAGAGTTAAGTTGACATATAACCAGCTAGTACAACTGATTGCCTGTCAATTTGACACACAAACACATAACTATTAAGCCACAACCCGTCCTTTCTTATTCATCCCCACGATCTCACATTAAAAACATAAATAACTTTAATGTTCCACAGTATTTACAAATTCAAACATATTAAAATGTCAATCTCTTAAAAATATCTAATCTCTCTAAAAATTCAAAATTTCTTTTAAATGTTTCAACTCTTTCATCTGTGGTCTCCAATAAAAAAAATCAAAAATTAATTAAATACCTTCTTCAAGAAGAAAAAACCAGGACACAGTCATAATCTGAACCAAACAAAGCGAAACTTCATCATGATAATTAACTCAATGTTCTATGTCTGGGATACATACATAATCTTCTGGGCCTCTGCAAAGAAGACTGGAGAATCTTGTGTCATTTATCCAGCTCTTTTCTTTGTAGCACACAAAGTTAATCTCCTAGGCTGACTCCATTCTACTGCTGCTGCTGTCTTGCTGGTTGCCCCATGGTACTGGCATCTCCAAAATGATGATGTCTTCTGGTGCAACTGAGCTGTACTTTAACTAGGAACCTCTCATAGACTCTCTTTATAGCTCCAAGCCTCAACTACTTTGTCATGTCCCTTTAAGTCCTGGGCAGTCAACTGACACTGAAGCTGCACCTTCACCAATGCTTCTTTTGGCCTCTTCCAGTACCAAAACTCAGTTCCTTCCCATGATCCCTTCTTGATGTCAAAATCAGTATCTTCTGTGTGACTCTTACACATTACCAAGTTCATCTACCAGCACATGATACAACCTTGGCTGTCTCTGAAACACAGCACTCTGTGCTCTCAGAAAATACTTTTCAGAAGATTTCACCTCAGCCAGGTTGGTCTCTTCTAAATCACTATAATTTCTTAGCTCCAGTTAAGTAGCATCGATTTTCCCATTAAAAACATAAACGTTTCACTTTAGTGGTTCTGATATCTTGTTAATCACAGCCGATTGTTCAACCCCAGCAAATCAGAATCACAAAATCTTAAATCAAAACAGAAAACGGCCGTGATAGTCTTTAATCTTCTTGCTGACATTTCACAAGCCAGGCTTCCATCTTCTGCAGTGTTTTTTACATACTTATCTTCAGATTTCCTACAGAAAATCCTACTCAGGTTTCAACACTCAGTAGTTCTTCAAACCCAAAGTTCCCAAATTCTTTCATAGTCCCCCCCCAAGCAAATATGTTCAGGTTTGTTATAGCAATACCCCATTATCCTGGTACCAATTTCTTTCTTAGTTGAGGTTTTATTGCTATGAAGAGACACCATGACCAAGGCAACTTTCTTTTTATTTAATTATTCTTTAGTCGTTTTTACAGTCCAGACTTTATCCCCCTCCTGGTCCACAATCTGACATCATGTTCCACATTCCATACCTCCTTCCCCCTTTCTCCAAGAGAATGTCCCCACCCCTACCCTACCAGACTTCCCTATTCCCTGGAGCCTCAAGTCCCTTGAGAGTTAGGTACATCTTCTCTGACTGAGTCTAGACCCAGCAGTCCTCTGATGTATATGTATTGGTGGCCTCATATCAGCTGGTGTAATCTGCCTAATCGGTGGCAGAGAGATCTAGGGGGTCCAGATTAGTTAAGACTGCTGGTCTTCCTATAGGGTTGCCCTCTTCCATGCATGGGGCCTATTATGACTGCCCTCCAAAAGGCCCAACATGTAGCTGAAAGAATCAGATGCAGATATTTACACCCAAACAATGGACCTGCTGGTAAGCCCTGTGGCTGAATTAGGGAAAACCTGGAAGTAGCTGAGGAGGAAGGCAACTCATACAGAAAAACATTTTGTTGTGGCTGGCTCATAGTTTCAGAGGTTCAGCCTATTATCATCATGGCAGGAAGCATGGAGTGTGCAGGCAGAGGTAGTGCTGGAGGAGCCCCGAGTTCCACATCTTGATATGCTGACAGGAATAGGGGATTGGATTTGTTTCAACTGGGCAGAGCTTGATCATATATAAGACCTCAAATCCTTGCCTCCACAGAGATACTTTCTCTAATAAGTCCACACCTCTTCCACTAAGGCCACAACTCCTAATAGTGTCACTCCCTTGGTCAAGCATTCAAACACATGACTCTATAGGAGTTATACTTACTCAAACAACCACATCCTATAACTGAAAAAAAGAAAAACTATTAAAACTAATAACTCTCTGGAATTTTCTATATATATCATGTCTTAGTTAGGGTTTTATTGCTGTGAAGAAACACCATGACCAAGGCGACTCTTAGAAGGAAAACATTTAATTGGGGCTGGCTCATAGTTTCAGAGGATTAGTCCATTATCATCATGGCAGGAAGCATGGCATCATGGATGAAGGCAGCCAGGAGGAGGGTCTCTTCTGTACTGAGCATGAGCATAGGACCTCAAAGCTAACTTTCACAGTGATATGTTTTCTCCAACAAGTCCACATCTCTAATAGTAGCACTTCCCACTGGCCAAGCATATTCAAGCCACAACATACTATAATATCATTTGCAAATAGTGACAATTTTACTTCTCTTTTATAATTGGAATATCATCCATTTCTTTCTTTTGATTGATTTATTTAGAAAAACAAAGGATTATAATGAAAATAAAAACAAATAAAAGTAGGTATCATTTTGCTGTATTTTAGCTGCAGTAGAGAAAAATTTGGGATATGACATATTACAGTGTAACAGTAGCTCTTGGATGATACTATATAGCTAAAAATAGCTTGTATATAGCCAGAGTAAGAAAGTACTGGTGAGAATTTGAAGAAAGAGTACAACTTACACATTGACTGTGAGAAAACAAGCCCATTCTAGAAAATTATGTGGTTCAATTCATTCAGATCACATTTAACCATGAGATTCAGCAATCCCAGCACTGGATATCCATCATATGAAATAAAAATGTTTTTTTTAGAGATAGACATTTTCATTTCATATTAATTATTGCTCTACTCCTATTGGTCAAGAAATAGAAACATCCTAAAATTCATTAAGTGATAAATGGTTGAAAACAGTGTATGTTTATAAGATGGAATATCCATCCATAAAATAGTGAAACCCTGTCACTTAAAAAAATATAGACTGAACTATGAGTCTATTGTATTACATAAAATGTGCTAGGCATAAAAAGACAAGCATTATATACTCTCACTTGGGTGTTGATCACACACACACACACACACACACACACACACACACACAAAATTACTTTATAAAAGTTGAGAAAGATGGTGGTTATCCAAAGCTAGGGAGATTTTGGTGGAAGTTCAGATAAACTGTGGTGGATGATGACATAAAAATCACATTCGGTTAACATCAAGAATGTTTGTTAAATAACTGCTTAATTTAATAATTGTATGTTATGGTTTAAATATCAAAATTTCCCCATAAACTCACATGTTGAGTCTTTGATATCAAAGAATGGGCTTTGGGAAGTTACTAGGTCCCTAATGCTTTTAAGTAATCAATAGAATACTATTTTGCCAGATTCCAATATTATGAGATTGTTGGATGTATTGAAAAATAGCAGGTAGGTACATCATTGAACGAATTAGGTCATCAGGGACATGACATCCTTGGCATCATCTGGCCTTTGTTACATCCTGTATTTCTTTTCTTTTCTCACTATTCACCATTATATGAACTACTCTTTTTTCTACCCTCCCTCCTCTGATGGCTGTGCCCTATAAATCAAAATAAACCATTCCTTCCTTTATTTATTTGAGTTTATAGTCTAAGTGGTATAAAGTGTGACTGATATATATATATATATATATATATATATATATATCATATGATATATCATATATATAAACATTTTATAACTTTCAGAAGACACAAATATATGTATTTAAAATATAGCAAAATCCCCTGTTCATGAGTCCAACTTTAAATGTCAGTTAAAAAGATATTTATTTTTAATGCTATTTCAGGACTGGGAATATAGATTGATAGTAGAGTTCTTGCCTATTGTGACATTTCATGGACACGGAGAATGACAGTAAGGTAGAGAGGTAATGTGGGTCTGTACCTGAAGTCAGTGCAAAGAGAGAATAAAGAAAATCCTCACTTGGCAAAGGTCTTCCTAGTCATGTTAAGTTTTCAAAAGTTTAAAGTACATGCTCAGTTTAGTTTGGGGATCCAGTGATTGTAAGTAAAACTATCTCATTTGGCTCAGTATTGTAGGAGATTTACCAACTTGCGATGGTGTAGCAGCATTCTTCTTTCAATGTCAGATTCTGTTTATGTTTCCTCTCATGCAAAGGAAAGAAGGAAAGATGGAAGAAGGGAAATAAAAAAAGAAATGGGAAAGGGGAAATAGAATATGAAGAAAAGAAACAAGGCATATCACATTACCATCTTTTATTTTTTATTTTATTTAATATTTTATTTACATTTAAAATTCCATCCCCTTTCCCCATTTCCCCTCCCTAGAAAACACCTGTCCCATGCCCCCCCCCTTTCCTTTTTGCTTTTATACAATTTTTTTAAATGTTAATCAAAGGATTTATAAGTTTGGTAATGCTCAATCAGAAGCGTAACCCAATACCCAACCTAGATATAAACACTATCTTTGACTGGTGGAGACATGTGAACATCTGCCTCCATGCCCCCTCTCTCTTTCTCTCTCTCATCACCTAGCTTCTCCTCTCCTTCATCTTCTCTCCTTACTCCATCTCTTCCTCTCAATACTCCTTCCCACTTAGCTCCTCCTACATATCACTCTTCCTGTTAAAGTAAAACTTTTCTCTCAAAATACAATTAGAGCATACTTATTCCTAATTGTACCAGTGAGGTAGAAGATAGTCCTAATACCCAGTCCATCATTCTGTTGACTAACCAGAACCTCTGTCATCTCTTCTAACTAAAACACTTACTTTTGATCCTGGCTTTTTTTTTTTTTTTTTTTTTTTGCTTTAGAATGAATGTCAGCTGAAAACCATCTACTCAGATCTTTTCTCTCAAAGTAAATAGCCAGGATTGGCTATGAGACTATAGGTCTTCAACCCCGTCAGAAATCCAGAATGACTGAGTTAACTGAAGTTATGGGAAGCACTAAACATAGCGTCTAAAACTTAGCCAATTTATAGAGACCGCTGAACACCTGAAAAGCCCCTATACTGCCGAACGTTGGAGCATCAAATCTTCAGCCTTCTGGCCCAGAGTCATCTGACAGACCTTAGTGATGCAGGATTATTTAGGGCTGATTACTCTGTCTAGGCAGATATAATCAGTCGACTATTCTGCATGTGTGTCCTTTTCTGGACAGTAATTTGTCTGTAGATGGAAAGAGGCAATTCTTGCCTAGTGGCTGTCACCACACAACTGGAGTAACTCCAAGAATGCTCAATTTCTTCTTAGAATCCACGACAGGAAGCTGTCAGGAGCAGACAGGTCTCTAATCAGAATGGACATTAATATATAAATATTTGTAGCGTCAATTCTATGGACTTCTGATGTTTTGAAAACCAACTATCCATGTAAGGTAACCTGGACTGTTGTCTGTTCACTCCTCTCAGGTATTTCTAAATAAAATATGGGAAACCTCCTAACAATAAACTCAAAGCCATGAATTTGCTATAGTCCCTTAACTCATAGGTTAACTGTCCCAAATCAGTTAAAAAAGTTAAAGAAGGACTGGGTCTAGGCCTTGTATTCCTAAATGTGTTATACGGGCACAGTGCCCATGAGAGTATCAATATTCTTCTCACTTTTATATTAATAAGAGGCTCATACCAATGAAAACCTTAAATTTGAAATCAAAGTAAATTTTGTATCATTTAAGAAATTATAACTTCATCTTGATAATAATTATACAGATTTCTACCAATAGGTTATGGCTATGCAATAAGTCCTAGCTAATCTTCCCTGTTCCAACAAAACCATTACTTTTCCCTAGAAAGACAGACCATTATTAACCACATTAGTCCCCAAGCCCAGGGAATCGGGTCGCTGACTCTTTAACTTCTTCAAGCTGATTATGCGCATTGAGATATTAGAAGAGGGGTGGGGGGAGAGTAAGTTGATAAGCCTCTGACGCTGTGTCTTCACTGAATCCAGATGGAATTCCAGGACATAGGAGGTTTGGGCAGGTCTGCTCAGTATGCTTGACGTGTAGATACACCAAGGCTGTGTATTCTGCAATATACAATTCTCAGAACAAGTTTTAGTATCAAGAAAAAAATTTCCCCCCCTAGGGGGCTGACATTTTTTAAAAGATATTGGTTCTAACACTTTTCTTTATTTTTCCCTTTTTAAAATTGGTTGTAATATTTACATTTCAGATTTTATCCCCTTACCCCACTTCCTCCCACCACCCAGAAACCTCCTATCCCATCCCCCTCCTCATGCTTCTATGAGGCAGTGACCGCCCCTAACCCCCCCACTATCCCCTCCCCACCCTTACATTCCCCCCAACTCTGTGTTTATTTTTTTATGGGACCAAGAAATTCTCTCCCACCTATGCCTAACAAGGCCATCCTCCCCTACATATACCGCTGGAGTCTTGGGTCCCTCCCTATGTGTTCCCAGGCTGGTGGTTTAGACCCTGGGGGGCTCTGGTTGTTTGGTATTGTTGCTTTCCTCCTGGGGTCACAAACCCTTTCTGCTCCTTCAGTCCTCTCTCTAAGTTCTCCATTGGGAAACCCCTGATCATATCAGTGGTTAACTGTGAGCATCGTCCTCTGAGTGTGTTAGTCTTTGGCAGACCTCTAAGGAGACAGCTATATCATGTTCCTCACATTATGCACTTCCAGCCATCCATAACAGTGTTTAGCTTAGGTGGCTGTACATGGGATGAATACCCAGGTGGAATGGTCTCCTGATGGCCCCTCCTTCAGTTTCTGTCCCATGTTTTGTATCCATATTTGCTCCCTTGAGCATTTTTGTTACTTGTTCTAAGTAGAACTGAGGCATCCCTTCTTGGTCTTCCTTCTTCATGAGCTTCATGTGGTCTGTGGGTTGAGTCTTCGCTAATCCTAGCTTTTGGGCTAACATCCGCTTAACAGTGAGTAAATACCCTGTGTGTACTTTTGGGATTGGGTTAACTCACTCAAGATGATAATTTCTAGATCCATTCATTTACCTAAAATTTTCTCAAATTCATTATTTTAATAGCTGAGTAATACTTCATTGTGTAGATGTACCATATTTTTTGTATCTATTCCTCTGTTGAGGGACATCTTGGTTCTTTCCAGCTTCTGGCTATTATAAATAAGGCTGCTATGAACATAGTGGAGCATATGTCTTTATTATATGTTGGAGCATCTTCTGGGTATATGCCCAGGAGTGCTATAGCTGGATCCTCAGGTAATGCTATGTCCAGTTTTCTGAGGAACCGCCAGACTGATTTCCAGAGTGGTTGTACCAGCTTGTAATTTCACCAACAATGGAGGAGTGTTCCTCTTTCTCCGCATCCTCACCAGCATCTACTATCACCTGAGTTTTTGATCTTAGCCATTCTGACTGGTGTGAGGTGGAATCTCAGGGTTGTTTTGATTTGCATTTCCCTGATGACTAAGGATGTGGAGCATTTCTTAAGGTGCTTCCCAGCCATTCGAGTTTCCTCTGTTGAGAATTCTTTGTTTAGCTCTGTACCCTATTTTTAATAGGGTTATATGGTTGTCTGGAGTATAATTTCTTGAGTTCTTTGTATATCTTGGATATTAGCCCTCTATAGGATGTAGGATTGGTTAGGATCTTTTCCCAATCTGTTGGTTGCCGATTTGTCTTATTGACAATGTCCTTTGCCTTACAGAAGCTTTGCAATTTGATGAGGTCCCATTTGTCAATTTTTGATCTTAGAGCATAAGCCATTGGTGTTCTGTTCAGGAACTTTTCCCCTGTGCCTAGGTATTCAAGGGTCTTTCCCATCTTCTCTTCTATTAGTTTCAGTGTATCTGGTTTTAAGTTAAGGTCTTTTATCCACTTGGATTTGAGCTTTGTACAAGGAGATATGAATGGATTGATTTACATCCTTCTACATGTTGACCTCCAGTTGAACCAGCACCATTTGGTGAAAATGCTGTCCTTTTTCCACTGGATGGTTTTAGCTCCTTTGTCAAAGATCAAGTGACCATAGGTAACACATAACCTTTTTAATCTCTAAATATATCATTAAAGACTAAAGTCTAAGAAATCGCATTTAAGAACTTCTGGTGTAATTTATCCATGGGTATTTTCATAAATAAATGCTGAGAAACCTATTTTTGTGAGATGAAACTTTAGCTATATTCAAAAACAAAGAACATGAGAGTGAGAAATATCTGTCTATCCTTGAAAAGCTAGGGCTGTCTGCATGAATGAGAGTTCTCTTTTAAATTGATAATAATGAAGGAGTTAAAGCTAAACAAACACACAAACATGGTCAGAATACTAATGACTGATATAAGTTTAGGTCTAGGTACCTGTTAATGAATGCAAAGAAATATTGCAACATTGCAGAGATTAGGAGGCCAAAGACATATTAACACCAAGACATTTGAAAAAGAATTCAGAGCATGCTGAACAAACTAAATTCGCATGAACTGAGAGTAATAAGGATGAGAAATGTCAGTTATTGAGAACTCAGTATATCACTCATACCATTTAAATTCCTTTGACATACAGTACATTCTAAGGTAAGGTTTATGTGTATCCAGGCAGGCCAAGGCTATTAGCCTTTCTGAACATGAGTGAGCAGTCTTCTTTCACTGGATTTTTAATCACAAATACTTCAGTTCATTGTTTGGTGGTGTTAAGTATATTGTTGCCTGGAATAAACAGTTACAGATTATTTCTACCCATCAGATGTATTTATTCTAAGCAGGTGCATCATTTTGCATCAACACATTGCCATGTAGTTTGGAATTGACATAGAGGAGAGATATGGATTCTAACATTAGGTCATTCTGAGGACTCATTCACCGGTGTTATTATGTTATCTATGTCGTTATGATAACCATTTTTTTCTTGTAAGGTGTAAGTGAGAGAACATATGTCTCAGATTTAAAACACTTACACGTGTTCACTGAATATTAATTCTCTGCCTCCACAAGTCTGACTCATTATTTTTTTCTGTGCTCTTATTCACCTGGGACCCTTATTTAATTATCTTGTCAACCACTCTGTGGTTGATTTAAGGTATGTAAAACAAGCATTCAGCTATTCTATACCACGTTTCTAGCTGAGGCCACATCTATCTCACATTAAGCAATCTTTGAAGCAGCTCTAATGGGAATTGGTCCCTTAGGATCTACATACAAGGACCTGCTCCTGATGTCTCTTGTGCTCTCTTGCCCCAGGATTTGTGGCTGGTAGCTTGCAGTGGGTGACAAAATTCAGGACACCTGGGAGTGCCTTATTGGCAGCATCTCCTTTGGTGAGAGATGCTCATTTTTAGTTGTAGCAATTTGCAGCAATTCTGAAATAATTTGGATAGAACTAGAAAGGAAACAACAGAAATCACGAAAGATACATAATAGAATTCTTGAAAATCATGGCAACTTGATAGGTGCTTTGTAGTACTAAAATCCAAGCATATAATATGAATTCTTTTGTCTGAAACACACGACAGGCTAGCAATAGTAGGTATAAATACATTTTTAGACAAGCAAAACTTTTATTTTGGATTCAGACATTCTAATGCCTCTTACTTCATTAGCAACCTATGCAGCATTACGAGAACATTAACTTCTGAACTTCTGTTTCTGCACATGTGATGAGGAGATTGATAAGACTTTGAAGTAGGAAACTAAGCAGAAAGTAACTGCAATGCTAAGAGTAAGGTGGCAAACACACATCCTTGTTGACGCTGCCTTTGAGAATTGAGGACAGGTCTTCTATAAAAGTAACATTTCCTTTTAAAAATTCTATTCTGTTTTAAACTACCTTTTCTACAGTTTGTGTAGAGAAATGGTTTTAAAAGATACAATTTCTTTAATTGTGTGCATTCATTACCTTGTCAGTGTTAAATGCTGGTGCTGGAACCAGAAGCTAGACTTAAGCCATTCTTGGTGTAGCTGGATCTGTTATACAATAAAAGACAGCATGGAGCCTTTCCCAAACTTGACCACAGGGAATCAGTGAAGAGATGTGCCTTCTGTGCTAGCTCTGAATGGAAGGCCTGCATCCTTTAATAAAGAAATGAAAATATTAAGTATTCTTCTACTCCCTACTGTCCAAAATGTAAATATGAGAATCAATACATCTCAGCATGCATTTAGATCATACATATGTTTTTCTTTAAGTTTAAGCATTCTTACAGCACGGAGCCATTAATATGGCAGTATTAAAACTCTTATGTTCTCCTAGATTCCTGTGCAAATCAAACATCTCATGTTTCTAAGAATGAGCCGTAGTGCTGTGTAATGGCATTAGTGTCAGGTGAAAGCAGTGACTTCACTATTGAGGTTTTTCTCTCATCAACTGTGAACTTGGATAGCCAGTTTACAGAAGTTTTAGAAAATGTTGTTAGTTTCTTATATATTTTTTGGTCATTTCTTCCTTGGTGCTTCACTATTATAGCTGAGCTGTTCTATTCACTAGTCCATGGAAAGAGTAATTTTTCCATTAATTACATTGAAATACTTAAAGAAAACTTAGAATAGTCCCATCACACACAATCTCTGGATACATATATAGAAGAAGCCTTTCTGTATTTATGAGTTAAAAAGACCACCTTGATTCCATAGGACACTGAAAATAATAAATAATAATATGAGTATAGAGTTTGGTTGTTTTAATGTCCAAAGAACAATTCAGAGCTCAAACACACTTGCCAGTGCAGAGTCATTTGAGATAGACACCATGTTAGAATCATATTTGCTTGGCCTGCTTGATAGAAAACTTGCTATGAGTGAGTTATAACCCTCAAATCTTGACACAAGATATACAAGCTATGTATGATAACAGTCTTTTCAGAAATGTACTTCCCTTCAATATTTATCATATAAAGCAAATATTTAAAGTTTGGGTCTGTTTCAATATGAAAAAAGAGAGTCATAGGAACTGCATATATAAAGAGATTTGACTGAAATTCACAAATAGCTGAGACTGTTTCAAAAAAAAAATACCTGTCAATATTTTAGTATTCAGATGACATGTGGGTTGTATAAGATTTAATCCCAGAAGTCCATTGCAAGTGATCTTCATATTATTGGTCTTAGCTCAGGAATTATGGTAGTCCACTTCCAGAAGATGTGCCAGAAGCCCCACAAAAACGATTCTCCATCTCATCCTTTTGAGAAGTGAAGAATACACTTAGGCTGAGTGTCTTGTTTGTGTAGCCCATGAATCTCAGACTGTTCCTCTGTCATTTGAATTCCCTGAATGCCATTTACTCTCATGCTTTGGAGATATGGGAGCTGAATTTTATTTATCTTTTTTTCCTTTAAAATCCTCAGTAAATAGTACCAAAGACAAGCAATAGCACCACCTGTATGCCTTGCTAATGCATGCAACTGAACAGAGAGTTTGTTAGTGTATTTTTGACATTTGGGAAATGTGAAGAGGTAACAGGGATTTCACTCATATCTTGACTTGACTAAGGAGGTTCGAACTTGATTAATAGGAGACTCCAGGACCCTGTGCAAAGATAGTTGGACTTTGTGCACAACACAGTCCCTTCAGGGCCAGGAAAACATAATGTTGACAAAGAGAGTAAAAGTCTTTTTGGTGGAGCCTGAGACCTAGTGGCATGAGCTGGTAAAAGTGAATATATTGTCCAGGTCTAGCCAAGTATATTGCAAACAGAAAAACAACTGCTGCATAGAGAGCTATTCACCCAGCTTCAGTCCAGACTTCATTACATACACACTGGTATATTTATGGATGTTGTCTGAATACAGTAAGAGGAAAATCTTTGGTATTTCTCTTGGGTCCGATTGGAGGAACTAGGCATAAAAAAGCCTTTTGACAAATAACCAAAAGGCACTGTATACTGATAATTCTTTCATGTTCTCACATTAACTGTATGGGAAACATGCTATTATCCTGGATGGAGACGCACAATGTATGATTTTTTCTGAGGTTGTGAGGGGAGAAGCTTGGATTTTATTTCATGTGTGTTCGTTGAGATCCCTTGATGAAATTGAAGTTTGGATATACTTCAGCAAGGTACAGTAAGATACCGATAAGGTATTAGAAAGATTCTCATCTGTTTAGGTTGGCATTGGCTGACCACTTGGCTCAAGAATTATCATGCCAAGTGGTAATTTCAAGTACCATGGTCATTATATGTACCTCTAAACTAGGCAGTGGAATTCTTTGTTGTATCAACTTTAAGTGGCAAAATGGTTACAACCAGAGGGAGATGTATTTAGTAATGTTAGCCCTTGGGACCCTGAGGAAGGAAATCAAGAGTGCCAGGCTACCCTGGGCTACCTAGTTAGATCCTATCTCATAAACACAAAGTAACAGTTACAGTCTTTGAATAATATCATAATTTGTTGTCTATGTTGTCTAACTTTAATATAAAAAATACTAAATGAAAATTTATATTGAAGAATCACTATCATCCTTGTGAATCTGTTTGGTCTTAGGAAGGCCTGGCATACTTCACAGGAGGTAGGTATTTTTGTGCCACGAAACTTAAATAGTCCCTTTTGAATATGCTTAAAAGGTAGTAGTGCATACCACTTCTTACATTTTGGCATTTATCCATAATCATGCATATAGCAAAATTTCAACTTCTGTTTAGACCCTGTATCAATTCATTTCCACAGATGCTCTGAGGCCCTAGATGGCTTTGCTCTGTGATAGAATGACTAGAGACTCCACTAACACAACTGCCATAATTGCTTTATGTGGTTGCATTCCTACTTTTTTCTCTCTGTGCTGAAAGAGGTTTGACTATACTCGTGATTTAATTAGGATCATATATAATATCAAAGAAAAACATACTACTGCTATTTGAATCATTTCTACTAACTTTAGCATCAGTAAACAGACTGCCAATTTTAGTATGCTGAACATTATCTTGGAGTTGTAAAAATTATTGACCAAATATTCTTTACCTCAAGCCAAAATATTTTGCTTTATATTTACTTCCATTTTTTTCCTGATTGTTTTGTTGAAACTAGGGCAATCTTTTTTCAACTCCATGCACATCAAAAATAATATGGAGTGTAAAATAAAGACTGGACCCCACCAATAATCTGATATTTGGTAGGTTGGAAAAACCAGAAATTGTATTTTGAACATATTCTCATACATGTATGTGCATGTGTGTATGTCTACATCACTCTTCTGTATTCATTTGTAGACTAATCTAGAGTGAAGATTAGTGTAGGTGTTATAACATTAACAATATTTAGATAATTGTTTGAGAGAATGATGGAAGGATTAGTAAAAATCCAACCTATAGGTCAAATTGCAACAATGACATGCCAATGAGGAAAAAGAAATTATGAAGAGAGAGTTATGTTGAGTCTATAATGTCAAACATGTTTAAATTGAGTTCATGGTTTGTTTTTTAATATAGATTTAACTGGGAGACCCACAGTGAACTATAAATAGGGATACCTTCTAGAAAAATGTTAATAGTTGAGGTAATAAAACATCTGTTCTTTTTAAGGCTTTGCTAGAATTAATTGATTATGCTCAGTACTACATTAAAAATAAGATCTTCATGAATGAATAGGATATAAAAATAGTTACACTCTTATATTCTATGTAAGAATATAACACACACACATACATATATATATACATATATATGTATATATATATGTATATATATGGTATATAGGAATAGTATATCAAAAAATATCAGTACCAAGAAATACCTTCAAAGCCTAAATGATAGATGGATGTGAAATGAAATCTTAGTTGATGTAGCAAGTGAAATAATAGGAAAGCATATGTAATAGTTATGTGTGGCACATATCTATCCTTGCTGTTATAAAGAAAGCAAGCAGATCTATGGATCACACACAAGAATGAAATGAAGAAATCTTCTCCTACCATAAGAATTGAAAAATACTGGTTACCCAATAACATTAGTAAATTTAGTCTCCAAATTATAAATTTCTGTTCCTGAAGCACAATTAAAATTCAGCTCAAGACCTGAGAGTGGTGTGCAAGAAAAACTCATGCTCCAGTCCACAGTCACTTGATTTTCTGTCACATAAACTAATTCTAAAAATAACTTTAACTATATTATAATAATCCTCTAATTAAAAAGCCTACCTATTAACTTTGATTATATTGATAAACTGATAATATGAGTACAGATTTAAACATTAATATAATTGATTATTTGAGCTGCCTTGGCTTTATTTTGTCATCATTTAAATTTTAATTGCCACATTACAATTTCAATGTTGGATTTAGACATTTTATCATGTGGTTTATTGCCCATGAGCAGTTTCTATGAGGTTTAATTTAAGGTTTTTCATGTTTCTTGGATGTAGAAAAATCAATTATAATGATGCAAATATTTTGAAGCCCAAACAGAGATTTTGCCTTTGTTTTTTTCTGCAAAGTTTCTCTTAGAAGCGTATGGGATGGAACCTAATATTTTCTTCGTAAGGCATTAACACACTTGTCATATATGCTCAATAGTTTTTTAAATTGATTTTTTAAGCTTGTTAGTGAAAGGTCAGTACAACAATGGACTACATTTTCCACATGGTCTTTTAAATATATTTAGCATGGTGTCTTGGTTTAAGTGTGAAAAACTCTGCTTTACAGTCCACTTCTGAATCTCTCCTTAATTCTCTGTTTTGAATTCCCATTATACATTTAAAATGGAATGGAGCAGGTTCTACTAACATCTTTAAATATAATAAAATCTTTTTGGGGGTTAGATATATTAGAAATTTGCTCCAAATACCTCTTCTTTGGCTATGAACAGACAAAATTGTTCTCAGAATTGTAGGGTGGATCTGTCCATATTCTTTTTCTCAGTTTACAGTTCAGTAACTAAGGGAGCTAACATAGGTTTCAGTCATCAGCTTCTGTACACTTGCCCAGTAGGTTGCTTTGATGAGCCAGGAATGGGAACACAGTCAGGTAGCTGGTAAATATTTTAATTAGTGTTCCTTCTTCTTAGGAAATGGACAATGGAAAGTATCCAGCAGCTCATTCCAGCCCAAATGCCAACACCCATTCTCAAGGTCACATGGCGATGCCACATTCCGTCATCTGTGAAGAAACTATTGGAATCTGAAACATTCTGTGCTTGTTTAACTGAGCATTTTCTTATTAGAGGATACATGCTAAATTTTACAATACCTTTTCTGTTTCTTTAGACCATTGTATACATCAAAATAATGACAGAGATAGGAAAAAGGAAAGAGAAATCTAACAATTTGTTTCTACAGTAATTTTGTTTTTTAAAAGAAAATCTTGACAAAACCAGAGCCTTATTAGGGGGTGAAAAAAAATAGAAATGACAAAGCAATCACTTACAGAAAGCCTGAAAAGAATTTTCAGTGTTTTTGTGCAGAACCCAACACAGGTGCGTGCTAAGGATCAAACGCATGAAGTATTCAGAAAATAAGTGCACAAATTTAGCTTATCAAAGGGCCTATGGCAGAAAGGCACAAACAGAAACAGAGGGACAGCTGTGTTTGGAGGACAGGACACTGTGGTCCTGTGTAGAGGCTTGAGGCTCTCCTAAGCCTCTGAAGCATCAGACATGGGTGCTATACACAAAAATCGCAGTGAGTTTTAGATGTAATGATGGAAAATGATGATTTATATTTTGCCTCTCTTGTAATTAGTGTAACGGATGCTCACAGTCTCACCACAGAAACTTCACTCAGGAGCATACAAGGATGGGTACGATGTCTTAGACATAGAAATCAAGCTTCAACTCTAGTCCATCTAGGTTCTTACCTATGCCATTCAACCAATCTCCATTTCCCTTGTCCTTTTATGTAATGTCTGTGGGCTATCACTTCACAGTGATTTGCAAACTTCAGTGAGTGACATTTAAATTACTTGTGATGTTTACCTAGTGAAGGTTGGATTTCTCTATCCTTAATAGATAACATTTAAAAAGTGAGTCTTGATTTTATTCTTTGTAGCTTACTTTTCTACTGTGGTTATATGAGTCATGGAAAGCATTAATTTACCTGTGGTTGGCACTGGCCATGAGGAAAGTAACTTTGTAATACCCAATCTAAGTCCTATCTCAAAACTACATGTCAACCCAGTCTCATCAAAACCCAGTCTTAAAGCCCAGTAACTAGCTGAGGGAATTCTGACAAAAAATGAATCTCTGTTGATCATTCTCATTTATAAACAGTAAGATTCTAGTAGTATATCATTTTGGAAAACGGATTTTGAACATTAGGTAGATTTGGGGGTCTGGAGGGATGGCTCAGCAGTTAAGAGCAATTAGTGCTCATTCAGAGCACTTGGATTTGATTTTCACACCTACATGGCAGTGCCTAACCACCTATAACTCTAGTTCCAGGGGGGATTTATACCCTGTTCTGACATCTTCAGATGTCTACACACATGTCATGTGTATATATATATATATATATATATATATATATATATATATATATATTCAGGCACACACATACACACACACAAATACACACACAGTAAATATTATTATTATTATTGACTGAGTTATTTATTTACTTTACATCCTGATTGCAGCATCACCTCCCTAGTCTCCCCTCTCTTCCTCCCTCTTATCTACCCTGTTCCTTATCCACACCTTCTTCCTCCTCTTCTCCCCAGAAAAAGAGAGGGTTCCTATGGACATCACCTAGCCTCAGCATATTAAGCTACAGCAGGACTAGATGCATCCTTTTCTGTTGATGCTTCACAAGGCAGCCTAAGGGATCCAAAGCCAGGCAAGTGTCAGAGACAGCGCCTGTTCCTGCTTTAGGAGTTCTGCATGAAGACTCAACTGTACAACTGTACAACTGTTATATATGTGCAAAGGACCTAGGTCTGTCCCATTTGTGCCCTCTTCTTGGCACAAATTCATTCTTCATGAGGCCCTATGGGCTTGGGTTAGTTGATTTTGTAGGCTTTCTTGTGATGTTCTTGACCTCTCCAGTTCCCTCAATTCTTCCTTCCCCTATTCCACAAGATTCCCCAGTTTCATTCAATGTTTGGTTGTGGGTCTCCACATTAGCTTCCAACAGTTGCTGTGTAAAGTTTCTAAATTGACACTTATGCTAGGCAACTGTTTGAAAGTATAGCAGAATATCATCCATAGTCTCTCTCATGGCATGGGTCTCAAGTTGAGCCAGTCATTGGTTGGTTCTTACCCCAAATTCTGTTCTATCTCCCACTCCTGCACCTCCTATAAGGCATGAAAAATTGTAAGTCCAAAGTTTCATAGCTGAGTTGGTCACAATCCCCATATTTGAAGTCTTCCCTGGTTATAGGAGATGCCTGGTTCAGACTCCATAACGTTTATTATTTGGAGTCTTAGCTAGGCTAAACCTCATTGATCAACTATGTTCACAGAAGCTTTAATCATAATAGCCCAAAACTGTAAACAACCTAGATGTGCCTCGGCTGAAAAGTAGATAACGAAAATGTGGTACATTTATGCAGTGGAATATTACTCAGCCATTAAAAGCAATGACTTCATGAAATATTCAGGAAAGTTGATGGAATTAGAAAATGCAATCCAGAGTGATGTAACCCAGACCCAGAAACACAAATATGGTATGTACATGCTTATAAGTGGATATTAGTATAGAATATCATACAGTACAGGATAACTATACTACAATCCATAGACCCAAAGAAGCTAAGTAACA
The DNA here is from genome assembly GCF_011762505.2 of Arvicanthis niloticus. Lineage (NCBI taxonomy): Eukaryota > Metazoa > Chordata > Mammalia > Rodentia > Muridae > Arvicanthis > Arvicanthis niloticus. Next base: position 91,027,399 of record NC_047660.1, on the reverse strand, counting down.
AGTAAGCCTCAAGACAGCATGCTTGAATATTACTAAGAAGGGGAAATAGATTAGAAATTGGGGGTGAATTGCATAACGTTAGGGATGGGAACAGGATGGATTAAATGGAGTAGTACTGAGAGAGAGTACTGGGAGAGACAACTGGATTGGAACATCTCTAGGACAAGTTGAGCTACAAATGTAAGACAATTGAAACTCCGAATATTTTTTAGAAGAAAGATTAAGTATACTGTGAATCAGGGACAACAAACTTCTTTAAAAAAACAAGGTAGTATATATTTAGGCTTTGTACTTTAAAATATTTATCTCAACTACTCAGTTCTGCCATAGGACCATGAAAGCATACATGGCCATATATTCAGATGAGTGACTTGTAAAATAAACACCAAATAGATTCAAAGTACATTCTCTTAAAATGTTCTTTTGAAATATTAAACAAGCTTATCTTCATATGGTCTAATATTAGTGGTTAACTCATTCAATATGAATTAACTCTGAATACCCTATTCTTTATAATTTAGCATAGTTTAGTCTTTTTTAATAGGCAAATAAATATGAGACCTATTGAGGTCAAATCAGCTTAACAGGAAGAAGATGGCAGAGGCAAGGAGAGGATTTCTAGACTTGACTCTGCATTCATCTTTTATTCTGAATTAAATGCATTTTCAATTAAGGAGTTGCTTTATGATACCAAATGCATGGCTGGAGCCCAAAGCCAGTAAGCTTGGTGACCTTGGACAAAACATGCATTCTCTTTGTATGATAATATAATCAATCACTTCATTTAAATGCAACATTATCAATGAGAAAGCCTAAAATCTATAGTTTTTTTTTTTTTCTTAATAGTACATTATGAAGTTCATCACACTGTTGTTCACTGGGCCCATAAAGTTTGCTCCTCCTTCAAAGTAGGTGTATACTACCTAGTTACTTTCTATGATAAGACACCAGAACCAAGGCCACTTATGAAGAGTTTATATTGAGTGTACAAGTTCGGAGTGGTAGAGTCCAAGACCATCATGACCAAGAACATGGTAGCAGGGAATCATGGTACTGGAGCTGTAACTGGTAGGAAATATCTTGATTTTCAAGCAAGATTCAGGTAAGTCACATTAGCAAATATTGCTGATAAAATTACCCGTGTCCTGAGGTCTGTGTTTCTATTTTGGTTATGCTTCAAGAATGGCATATATAGCTTGATCATGCTAGCTCTTTTTGTTTTGGGAATACTTTTATTCCTGCCCATCATCTTAAATCTTGTCTTTAACAACATCAACGTGTTTGCAGCCAAAGTACAGTGTCATTTTTTGGCTATATCCATTCAAATAGATATAAAGGAATGTTTTATTAATTTATACTTCTTGGTGATTAGCAAAATTTGAGCTTATTTTTTCATTCACATTTTTGTTATTTTCATTTTCTTTGAAGAGGAGTCTATCTAATCCTGTAATCCTCTCCTCATTCTAGTAAGGGTGCTTCCATATTATCTTCATATTCTTTTATTTTTCCAATTTTAATCCCTTATTTGATATATGAATATTTTCCATCATTCATTGGTTGTTCAATTTGTTTCTGAAGTATATTCCTTTCTGTGAGGAATATTTTAGCTATGCAATTACATTTATCTAATTCTGCCTTTGTTTTTCTAATTTGGTCCTATGTTCTCTCTGTCTCTGTTTGTCTCTCTGTATCTCTATTTCTATCTCTGTCTCTTTGTGTCTGTCTCTGTGTGTGTGAGTGTGTGTGTCTCTGTGTGTGTGTGTGTGTGTGTGTGAGTGTTGGGGTGTCGGTGGGTATTTGTGTGGGCACATGTACATATATATGTTTATAATACATCTTAAATTGACTTTTGTATATTTTGATTCTAAAGAGTCTAGTTTTATACTTTTGCTTGTAGATACCTAGTTAACCTTCATCTCTTATGAGAGGGATAAATTCTTTGCAATATCTGTTTTTAGGATAATTGTCACAAAACCTTTGACAGGATTTCTACAGGTTTATGTCTGGATTTTCTGTCATGTTCTTTTGGCCTGGGTGTCTGTTTTTTAATGTTATTTGCATTTCTAAGTTTCTTTATACTGGCAGTGTATTTTGACATTAGTCAGTATGATGCCTTCAGCTTTGCTTTCTGCTGGAGCTTTCTCTTTATAAAGGGACTTCTTTGGTTACGTTTGTGTTTTAGGATCATTTCCAAGCTCTGTAAATAAATGACATTGAAATTTTCTATTTAATTGTTCAATCTGTAAATTTATTTAAATTTATTCTACCTGTATAGAATATTCAGAATGTTCATTATTGTAATAGGTGAGCATGTGAGGTTTCTTTTATTACTTACTTATTTTACCTTCAATATTTTTAAAGTATGGTTTTACACATACTAGTACTAAGTAACTTGTATAATAGTCTGTAGGTAGAATAAGTGGCATTGTTTTATTAATATCCTTTTTGATAGTGTGTCCCAGTATATAAAAATGATACAATTAATTACAAAATGGTGTTCCAATTTGTAACTTTAATTTTTTAAACATTTTTTCTAGTAGAGTATTTACATTTTCTGAGACCATATTGCTAGCAAATGAGTCAGCTTTACTGTTGCCTTACCTGGTTCAATGACTTTTGTTCTTATGTGTTCCTTACCTTCTTTAATAGATAAGAAGTTAAATAAAATTATAATCCACAAAGGAGGCTGGTAGCTTATCAGAGAACATAGAGCTACAGAATTGATGATCTGCTTGTACATCGTGTCTGAGTGCATTTCTTCCAAGTTCAGTCTACTTCCTATTTAGAACTAGAAGAGGAAAGGTTGTGGGTCAAATGAGATTAGATTCCATTTATAAGAGTCTCATGAAACTGCCAAGTTAAACCAGACGAACTTCCTTTGTTCATCTGCTTTTTCAACATTGCTATGATATATTTCCAAGAACTTGAGAGCGCAGCTTGGATGTTGGTGGCTATTATATTAATGGTGTATCATTAACCTCCTCTCCTCTGTTCTGTGTTTTAATATAATTGTAAAAGAGACATAAAGAAACACTATAATAATTGTTCTTTAGGCATCAGGCTTTACCAGCTCTCATATGGCTCTGTGCAAATGCTAATTACAATTATGTCATAATAATGAGTGAACGGCTTAATGCTAACATATGCCTGCTAATTTGGCATGTTATTTGTGGTGGCTTACTGAAGCCTGCAGTCAAAGGCAGTGGAAGAGAGAGGATGTTCAGTAGATCAGCATTCTATACTTTGTTGAATGAGTTAGCTTGAGAATGTATTTCAAAATTACTTGGCATTACATTTCATGAAAATTATGTTGACTAGTGACCCAGAGCCCTACTACTTAACAGAATGTGTGTGTGTAAATATATTCACTTTATGTCCTCTGTTTATATTTGTTCTGATAACAGCAACAGTTAAAACTCAAAGTAAAATATGTAATGATGTAGAAATTCTCAGAAAACAAGAAACCAAAGGCAATTCCTCTCCATGTGTTGCCTCGTCTTTTTACCTATGCATACTATTTTTACTATAAAACCTATTGCTTTTTTGAGTAACTACTGGTGGACTATTTATTTAGGGACAGCGATGTGGAAAGATGCAGAATTGGTTGATTAGAGAGACTCTCTTGCTTCATACTGTCAGACATTCTGCTCCTGGACAGCAAGAGGCAACACTGGCTACCATCATGTTTGTATTCAAGGAGTTCTGTATTAATTTGAAATAACACACTTCAAGGTCAAATTGGTAATAAAATCAACTCCTTATTGTAGGCATAACACTTTTGGCACTGAGCAAATGTTATCCTTTTGTTGCTTAAATGATGGTTTCTCTGCCCCATATCTTATTTTAATCTGGACAAGGCTTTATTATGTTTATTCTCAGAAGCACCTGTCTGAAGTGTGTGTAAACAATTGTTACCATGTATTCTCTGCTTTGTCAATTAATGCTGATCAACCAATGGTTTGACAGAAGGGAGAATAAGGCAAGGCTTCCTCCAGCTAAAGGGAGGAGAGAGAGAGAGAGAGAGAGAGAGAGAGAGAGAGAGAGAGAGAGAGAGAGAGAGAGAGAGAGATTTTCAAATCAACTAAACAGTAGAAGAATTGGAGCCACCAGGAGAGGGCCCAGGAAAATGCCATGAGGGGAAAGAGAAAAAAAATATTTGAAGCTCAAAGACACAGATCAATAATAATATGTACGTCTTTAAGGATGGGACTGGCAAGTAGCCAGTTAGCCAGATTAACATAGAGGTTAAGTTACATCATTTATATCTGCCTAGACAGAGTAATCAGCCCTTAATAATTCTGTAGCACTAAGGTCTGTCAGATGATCCTGGGCCAGAAGGCTGAAGATCAGATACTTCAACGTTTTGTAGTATAGGGAGTGTCCAGGTGTTCAGCGGTCTCTATAAATTTGCTAAGTTTTAGAAGCTATGCTTTGTGCTTCCCATAATTTTAGTTAACTCAGCCATTCTGGATTTCTGACGGGGTTGAAAAATTATAGTCTCAGAGCCAATCCTGGCTATTTACTTAGAGAGAAAAGATTTGAGTGGATGGTTTCCAGCTGACATTCATTCTAAAGCAAAGAAAAAAGCCAGGTTCAGAACTAAGTGTTTTAGTTAGGAGAGATGACAGAGGTTCTGGTTAGTCAACAAAATGATGGACTGGGTATTAGGACTATCTTGTAACTCACTGGTACAAATTGGCATATTTATGCTCTAATTGTATTTTGAGAGAAAAGTTTTGTTTTAACAGGAAGGGTGATATGTAGGAGGAGCTAAGGTGGGAGGAGTACCGAGAAGAAGAGAAGGAGTAAGGAGAGGAGGAGAAAAGAGAGAGAAAGAGAGAGAAAGAGAAGGGGGGATATGGAGGCAGATGTTCACGTGTCTCCACCAGTCAAAGACAATTGACTTTTAGGTCAATTGTCTTTGACCTAAAAGAATTGATATATTTAGGTTGGGTATTGGGTTACACTTCTTATTGAGCATTACCAAACTTATAAAGCCTTTGATTAACATTTTTAAAAAGAGTATAAAAACAAAAAGAAAAAGGAGGCATGGGATAGGGGTTTTCTAGTGGGGCAGAATGGGGAAAGGGGATGGCATCTGAAATATAAATAAAATTTCCAATTAAAAAACAAAGATAGATCATTTAAATGCTCAGCTAGTCAGGTGTAATTTGTAATAAATCTTACTTTCTCTGTGATTTTTGTGGGCTAGCAAGGGTTAAGAAATACAGGTATGGGATTAATTTACCTCTTACATTTATATTAAAAATAATTCATCTTACACCTTATATTTTCATAAATTGCTTAAAATCTCAGTTTCTCTTAAGCTATTTCCTCTGTCCCTCCCTCTAGGAGTATCAAACTAAGGGTCTCAGTTTTACACCTGGTTTGTTATGCTGAGTGTCTAGGTGACAAGACTCTCTGTGCTCAGCTTCTGATCTGAAAACCATAGACAAGGGTGCAAGTGATTGTATGATACCCCCTACATGAAGACACAGCAGTAGTCCAGTACACTGAGATGAATACCCAGCCTCCTCTCCACTATCCAGTCCCAGAATAGTCCCAAGTTCATACTGAAAGTATTTTTTGTGTAGTCTCATGTTATAAATGCAAATACCAATTTACATTAAAGTAGTCAGGGATATAAATGTCCTAATACTGATGTTTTTATAAATAGTATAAAAGCAGATCGTAAAGAACAGATCAGTGAAATCCCAGAAGAAAATGTTTAAAATGTATCTACTCACTCAGATATTAGACACGCTAACTCTCACAATATTTTTGAAGGAGATCTATGGGATTGCTGTACTTAAGAATGCTGATTTCTTTCATAATTTGTTGACTATTAGTTGTTAATGATATAGGTGTGATTATTAACATGCAGTTTCAGGATAAGTAAGTTTATGTTGAAAACATCAATTATCATTAATACCTTGTAAGAAGTAACTGTTCAGAACTTCAGAGGACTTCGTACATGTGGTTGCTATAGCAACAGCAGAGCTTATACATTTTAAGTTCATGCCTTACTTTTTTTAAAACTACTTTGTCGCTGCATCAGTGGCAGTCCCTGTATAGAGCCAAGGTGGTAATTTATTGGGTATTATGAAGTTGTTCAACATTTTTGTCATTTGCTTTGAGGAGCACTGACTTTGGTTTTCTTTGGGTGTGCTGTTAAACATAGCTAAGCTCCTTTAAAACAGACTGCATTTTCAAGTGAAAAGAGTAAGTATGACTGCCTATTGCCACTTATCATGAAGCAATAATGGGGAATATTGTAAGTCAAATTTTAAGGCTGAAGTAACTCGAGCATGAGCTGAGTAATGGATGTCTTCCACTGAAGTAAGTATATTGCTTTTGCCTTTAACCAAACAGTCATTTAAAAGTATAAAAAGCTATTTAATAGCTACTGATCATCTCCTAGGAAAACCATTCAATCTCGAATACAAAATGAGCCAAAGAAATGGGTTGTTGACTTGCTAAAGAAAATAACCATTATCTCAGATTTTGTTTTTCTTATACATCATAAATGTCAAGGTCACGTTGATAGTGGGTTAGAAGTTTGTGTCTAAGGAAATCTATTTTATAAATAGTTGCTACTCATAAATGAATCCTGAAACCATATAAGATATTACAGAAAATCCAACACAACCATTGAGAGTCTATTCAGGGATTCTATGAATGTTTGTATAAATTAAATAGAATATTATTTGGGAATGATAAGGAGAGTCTTGGAAGATGAGAAACAGGAATGTTGATGAGAAGCAGAAGACAGAATGCATATCTTTCAGCTTTATTCTGTATTTCAACTGCTTTAATAGCACAACCCAGGAAGTCCTGACACTTTGTGGGTAATGATGAATCCAAAACTATTTAACTTACGGACCTAAAGTAAACACACATATTACTGTTCCAAAAAAATAAAAATTAGGAATAAAATGTCTCCTAGTGACATTCTATTATACTCATAGATAAATAACTTCCTCAGCCATTGACAGAGAAGCTTCCTCCTGCAGCAGATGGGAGAAATACAGAGACCCACAGCTAGACATTATACAGATGATGAGAGTCCTCAAAGCAATGTCACCATCAGATGCCTCCCACCTCTGGGCTCAGGGAACCCGTCAAGATAGGAGACAGAAAGATTCCTGAGTGTATGTATTATGGCTTCTAGCTTAGTGTTTTTAGGAAACTCCTGATTGTGCAAATGAGTCTGTCTCTGCACCTATATCTGTTTCTTATGACTTTTCTTGGGTTCTTTTCCTCTGTTTGTTTCTTTTGTCCAATATTGATGGAAAACTTTTTGTTTCACCTTATTTTATTATTATTATTATCCCTTAGAAGTCTGTTTATCTTTGAACAAAAAACAGAAATGGCTGGAACTGGGTGAGTAGGAAGGTGGGGAAAAGTTGGGAAGAGTAAGAAGGACAAATGTAATCAAAACACACACACACAGAGGGAGAGATAGATAGATAGATAGATAGATAGATAGATAGATAGATAGATAGATAGAGAATAGATAGATAGAGAATAACCCAGTTATCAATGAATTGTATGATGTCAAAGGAAAAAAAGCCATGCTCATGACACTACAAGTGCTTGTCTGGATATAGGATGGGAATGATCATAAGAACCTGATGGGATCATGTGTCTGTTAGTTTCTTTATGATATTACTTACAAAAATTTTTTAAAAACCTATAAAATAGGTAGTTATAAAATCACATTTCCATTTTCAGAAAATGAACAGTTTATCTTCCTGAGATTGTAACAACTGAAATATGGAAATAGAATGAAGTAATTAAAAATAGAAACCAGTAGAATTGTCACTAACTGTTTGATTTCTAGTCTTCTTGCACAAGAAAGTGGTATTCCTTATTGACTATTAAAAAATATGTTCAATTTAACATGAGACAATTTTATAATTTCTAAGATTAAAAAATATTCCTGCACTACTTTAGCACCTATTGTCCTTATTTTTTTAAAATTAGTGTCCAGTATGCAAATGCACGATAGCAATACATTTGGTGGGTTTAATTTTACAGGTAGTATTTTATGATGAATGTATGTATATTATGAGTATGTTTGTGTATGGGTATGACTGTATGGATTTTAAAATTTAGGTCACAGAGGGTCTGAGAACAAGAGGAGAAAAAGGGATGATGACAGACTTTACCTGTTAATGATGCTTGGTGAATTTAGAATTTCAAGTATTTTATGTAATATCTGTTTAGGGTTAGGGAGATAGCTCAATGAGTAAAGTGCTTGCATAACAAGCATGAGGACGCGAGTTAGTATTCCAGGACTGATATAAAAAGATAGTATCATGTTGCATCTTATTAACTCCAGCACTTGGTGGGACAGAAGGAACCTCAGGGCTTACTGTCTAGCCTTAGTACAACAGGAAGCTTCAGGTTCAGTAATGAATGTCCCAAAATGATATTATGGAAAATGAGAGGTAGTTACCAATATTTATTTCTGTTGTCCACATGCATGTACACACACTTGTGTGTTGTTCTGGTACCATCTTTTTAGGGTTATATATAATTTCTTCACATACAAGTAGAATACATTGGAAGTCTAGGAGATGTGGCTGACTGTTACTGTGGGAATGATGCCTTCCATAGACATTCTTCCTTGACAAAAATGCCTATTTTATAGTTTTATCTTTAATGCTGATCATTTGCACAGTGTGATGCAACCTCTTTTGGGAATCTGTTTATTCATGCACATTCCCAAACAGATGCAGGTGCAAATCATATATGACTGGAATTATCCTTTGGTGTTTAAGTGCTGCCTGAAAAGCAAGTGATGAGGAGAAGGTATTTGTACATATACACTTTTTTATTTCTTGCCTATGTTTCAAGTTAATTTTACTTGAAATTTGAGGAGTGACAAATATGATAACAACGTAGAACCCTAGAAAGGCCAACTTGAAGAACAAATTAGGATCTGATTTAGCCTAACAATGCTGAGCCTTCCATGCAGACTGCAGGGCTCAGAATACAAGAGTCACTTACAGAAACCTGGTTGGCTTCAGAGGCTTATTAGCTAGGCACAGTTGTAAGTTTGCCTCAGACATATCAAGCAATCATGATATCCAGGAAATTAGCCTGACCAGTCATCATCCACTGTTCTTACTTTTTCAGACTTTCAGTACCCAGGTCTCTTTCAAGCACCCCTAATTCCTCCAGTTGTATATAGTTGGGTAAACTGAGCTCTGGGTCTCACCTCTATAAATAATTCCTCCCTTGTATGACAGATCTGTTTCTGCTCACCCATTTATTGGAATTGTCTTTAAGATTTACCTCAGCTATTTTAATATTAATTCATGAAATTCTTAGGCAAATGGATAAAATTAGAAAATATCATCCTGAGTGAGGTAACCCAGTCACAAAAGAACACACATGGTATGTACTCAGTGAGAAGTGGATATTAGCCCCAAAGCTTGGAATATCCAAGATACAATTCACAGACCACATGAAGCTCAAGAAGAATGTGCGAATGCTTCAGTCCTTCTTAGGAGGGAGAACAAAATACTCAAGGAAGAAAATACAGAGACAAAGTGTGGAACAGAGACTGAAGGAAAGGCCATCCAGACACTAGCCTACCTGGGGATCCATTCCAAACACAGACATCAACCCAGACACTATTGCAGATGCCAAGGAGTCCTTGTTGACAGGAGCCTGTATCCTGAAGGCTCTGCCAGAGCCCAACAAATACAGAGGCAGATGCTCGCAGCCAACTATTGGACTGAGCATGGAGTCTCCAATGGAGGAGATAGAGAAAGGACTAAAAGAGTTGAAGAGATTTGCAACCCATAGAAAGAACAGCAATACCAACCAAACAGACACCCAGAGATCCTAGGGACTAAAGCATCAACCAAGGGGTAAACATGGAGAGACCCATGGCTCCAGCCTTATATGTATCAGAGAATGGCCTTGTTGGGCATCAATGAGAGGACATGACCTTGATCCTGAGAATGGCCTGTTGCCCTAGTGTAGAGGAATGCCAGAGTGGCATTCTAACTTCCATTATGACTAGATCCTCCAGTGTTCTTAGTAATCTGAACCATTTTTTTGTAAAATAAATAAATAAATAAAATAAAAATTTTGATTTTGTTTCTCTAGTCAAATTAATTGGTAATATTTAAGAAACAGCAAACATGCCTTTTATAAATTCATATTTGTAATTCTCATAGCATATGGTACTATCCCTGGCATGGAGCTGATAGCTGATACATTTGACTGGATCTCGTGAGTGAGTAAGGATGCACACCTGAAGAATGTAATATGTGGAGTTACTTTACTGCACACAGAATGTTGACTTAGGTTCCCAGGATTAGGTAATCTGTCTTCTTTTACTAATATAAATTTTCTTTGTCTGAGTAAAGTAGAGCATATTTACAGTCTGGCATTTCAGTGGCATGACACTAGCTCAGCTTACTACTGCTGATGACTTTCTGGAAGTGTTGTATCACAATGATTGGGACATTTGTGGCTGGAAAATGCCTTGTTTGACTGCCGGAATCTAAAAAGACCTACTTACATCTAGAGATACTAACTTAGTCTTCCATGCCAACTCTAGATTTTCTTTCTGGCTTATACTCCAGTGACACCTCCCCCCACCCCCATTGAGTATTACCTCTCAAACACTTACAGCCCTTCAGAATCGCTATAAGAATGCTAAACCTACTCTTTATACTCAGAAAAACAGATGTAAGCCTTAACAAAGAGAAAAAATGTGGAGTAGGTTGGAAATTTTAAATAAGAAGACTTACTAATCTTACGAAGAACCAAGAAAAACAGAGACACTTTACTGAAATGAAACTGTTCGTGAACATTTGCTTCAGTTTAACTGGAGAAGGTCCCAGGTGCATAGGGAAGGAAAAATTAAAATACATTCGCTGAGTGGCAGCAGCAAGCCCTTGTAAAGTGGCAAACATATCATCTGGATTAAGATACTCAAGGGGGTTGTTTATGGTCCTCTTGAATAGACATTCACTAAGCTTACATGGCCTTCAAGAAGGTTAGGTTTGTATTTCCACACAAAGTGAGAAATGTGAATTTCATTAGCCTTTAAAAATAATCTAGGAAGCAAGCTGTGTATCACCTTCATAAGCACCACAGTGTCATCTAAATATCATGTACTAGGAGATAATACCACCAGAGAAAATCTACTCAGTGTCATCTGCTTGCCACAGCAATGCTGACACCACATTCTTCCAGTGGGCTGGGAAAGTCAGTGAGCTCAGTTTGGATGACATCTCTTTCAAAATGAATTCATGAGAAAGTACAACCAGGAACCAGATTTGAAATCCTTAAATTATCTGAGTCAAGTGTTAAGATAATCAGTATGTTTTCTATTATTTCATAGCCTCAAATATCTGAAAGTCTGTACATAGCTATGGTATGTAGTATATTCTGAGGCACATTGAGCATGAGACACTTTATCATCTGTCACAGAACAACCAAACAGTAGAAAAAGGTTTGACAAGTGAGATGAATCTCACTATCAAATGGGATCTCAGAGAAAAGCTGAGTATCAAATCTGAGTATAGGGTTTTTATAATAGGAGGTAAAATTAAAGAATCTTTTTAAGGCATTAAACTTGTTTACGGTTTACTTCCACACCCTGTTCTAGAGGGAGCCCAATTTTTATTTCATTGTTAGAACATTTATAGGTCATTGGACGGAATAATCTGGATTTCTTAAAATAATATTTTGTTAGAAAAATTGAAATCACAAGCATGGAGAAAGTATGTAAATCAATCATTTGTCTCTAGATTTCAAAGTAATAGTGTGTTATATAGAATGCATTTTTTCTGAGTTTGTCCTCATACAGCAAAACAGATCTGACTCCTGATATCAAGAACTATGCAATCTTATCACACACACACACACACACACACACACACACACACACACACACTTTGTTTACATTGGCTGTGTGCTCCATAAAATAACATAAAGCCCTCAAACATGTTCTTTTATTTTGTATCTTCATTATCACAGAACTTCTAAAGCATTGATTGTGGTTTTTCCACATACTTGACTAGAAGGCATCTTTCTCCCAATTGTACTGACTTATCAGCTCTAAGAGGTAAAGTGATTCTTATACATTAATTGGAGAGTAAATAGAGTTACTAGATTTCAGGTCCTAGTCTTTCTCCTTGAAATTCTATTCTCTTTTCAACTAGCCTGCATTAACTGCCTTTCAATATGTCACAGAGACCTTAGCTTCTTGCCTCACAGTGTCTGAATAATAGTTCCAGCTTCCCTCCTGGAAAAATAGTAGCAAGTCAAATTATCACAGTTTGACAGATGACAATCCTAGATTACTATAAGTGTAAGTGAACTAATTGAGTTTGCCTGGGGCATGCTAGCATGGGAGAACTGCCCACTACAAGACTTCTTAGATTAATTTAACACAGTATGTTGATTCATATATAAATATACATAACAGTAGATACAGCAAAGTGGCCTATCACTTTTGATCATTTTCTGTCCTGATGCTCTAAACTTTCAAAGGAACTCTTGGAAGTTTAAAGAGCATGAGGAAACATCCTGTGGGGAATGAAACAAAAACTTTAACCAGAATGAATTTTGTTCATTAAGCAAAAGAATAAAAATTTAAAAAGACTTGCTTTTCAAAGATGAAGACTCCATCTTGAAGACTTCTATAATTATTAACATGATTTTGGACTCAGTGAACATTAACTTCTGGGGAAGGATTTGGAGCTCCAATGTTGGTTCAACAGGTGATGTGAATGTCTTTAATACTTGCACATATGTCAGTTCTCTATTGAAAAGCAGTGCTCAGCAACATCTCCAAGTTCTTATATTGTTTCTCTAATGTCTGAAGAGATGCACATTTCAGAGTTGCCAGCTGCATCAGGACCAACTTCACTAGTCTACTTGAAGAGTGGCTATTCTGGTCTCATAGTATTCTGCATGGCAAAGATACTACTAGTTTTCACTGTGAATACCAGTCACTGACCATTATACTTCTTCTTTCCCCTTGTGGGGAAATGACAACTTATGTAAAGACAAGGCAAAGAGATGTCTGTCAGTCACTCATAGCTCTTTCTCACTAAATACTGGAAAATTAATTGAGATAACAATGTGAGAGACTTTCTACCTTTTGTCCATCTTTCTTCCTTGTGGTAGATAGAGAATTCATTTAGTACAAACAAGATGGATGTATGTACTCACTAACAAATGTGTTATTTCCAGGGAACTATAAATGTAGGAGCTTTCTGAAGCATATAGATTGTATTTAACCCTTTTATACATAAGCCTAATCCTCCCATCCTGAAATAATCCTTAGAAGTACAAAACTCTAACTAATGTTCTTAGACCTGTACTTAAAAGAAGGCTAACTTGACCATGTGAAACTCAAACTATAGTTGCTATGTTATTTTATTAAAATGCTATTCAGCTCATAGGAGTTGTTTGACAAGGCAACAGAAAATGAGATTTTGTTAATGTTTACTGGGCATCAGTTAAATTATTATTTTACCCTTGGCTTTCTCCTCCATGTGGCTTTAACTTTGCAAACCACTCCCTTTGGCAAAAGGCTCAGTTTACTTTTTCTGCCTTCTATTTTATAGGACAGTTAATTTACTTGTTCAGTTTCTTCACTGCTTAGCAACAGACTATTCCTATTATTCTCTCTTATAGAATATAAATCACAATAGATCGTCTACTCAAGAAGATTCTTTTGTAAAAATTCCCACACAGGAAAACAGGTTCAAACAAATTGCCCCTTGTGCTGTGCACTTTATGCATGGCCATTATTTTTTGTAACTACAATAACTTTTTACTTCTACATTAAAATAATAATTATCAATCCTATCAAATATGAATCATGTATAAATAAAAGGAAGAAAATAAAAATCACTACCCAGACATCATCTGTAGTATTATTTAGGTTATACATTTTCTGAAAACTTTGATTTCAGATAGACAACCTATTTGGTCAGTAAATCAGTAGACAAGTGAAAAATATGAATTTCATTTAGGCAATTAGTAAGAGAAGGTGCCTGGTATGCTAGTGTGTAGCAGAAGTAAAGGCTGAAAGAGAAAGTGTTTATTTAGGAATGGTCAGGAAATGTGGTTGACTTGACTGAGGCCAGAACCAGAAGATTAATTGCCAATGTAGGCATGAAAACAAGGCAGGAAAAGACCAATTCATCAATTTTCTTAATGAAATGATCTGAGTGTTGGTTGTACTTAATTTACAGTAAGAAGCTATGGCTAGGTTCATGCAAGAGATCAGTGTTATAGTGTCGAGAACTGTTCTTCCTCATACTTGGGGGCCAAAATGTTGCAGACCACTCTATCAATATTGGAACCTGCAATGCCAAAAGCCTTGGGGACTAAATTGTTAGAGCCCACACTGCCCCAAGCTGCTCCAGTTCGTGGGTCAGGGTTCAGCAAGAGAGAGAGAGTGAGGATGGACATGAGGAATGGAGACCAGGACAGAGTGTGATACAATCCTGTTTATTCTTCAGTCTCTCTTCCTAGTCCAAGTCCCAAGTCTCAAGTTCCTATTCTATGTTCTCTGTCTCAAGTCTCAAGTTCATAGTCCCTAGTTCATCCAAGTTCCAAGTCTCGAGTCTCAAGTACTCTTCCAAGTACAAGTGTCTAATCCTAGTTGCCTGTCTCAAGTCTCAAGTGCCTACTACCTAATAACTTCTTCTGTCTGCCTCTTGCCTTTTATATGCCTCACTTCTAAATCACCAGCTTAAGTCACACCCTTAAGTCACACCCTTAGGTTTTATCTCTAAATCACTCCTTTAAGTCTCACACACCCAAGGGAAAATCTTGGGTATCTAAAACAAGATTGTGCTCAGCTGTTGTAGGCTATTGCTAACAAATCACTTGTCAGGGTATATGGCTCAAGATGGCTGCAAGGATGATAGCCGCCTACTGTCGGCTCCCCACATTATAGAAATAGAGTAGTAAAAGGTAAATTGACTGCTTCATTGAAGTTAATATCATAGAGCAAAGTACAAGCATCAGAGAGAAAAAATAATAAAATTATAATCTTTCATTCTATAAAACATATCTAAAGTATTTTACATCGGCATCAAGAGTGGTGTGGTGCCTTAGTCCTTACTTTACAAGTTCAAAAGTATGTGGAACTAATTTGTGGCAGGAATTTGGTGAAGTTCAGAGAGTTTAGCTTGAGAAGTTTATGATGCTTGTTATAAACATTGTTGAGTGGGTGAATCTGGCATTATCAGAAGATCCGAATGATGAAGAAAAAGAGACTAGCAAAGAGCTTGCTTAGGAGATTTCAGATTGGCAAGGAGGTTTCTATAAGGGATTAGAGTTACATTGTAGTAAAGAACATGTCTATAGTTTTGTTCCTGTTCCTTTGAAATTGTGGAAGGGAGAATTTAAAGGTGATATACTAATTCTAGCTGTGAATATCTCAATGAAATCCAACACTCAGGTTGATGCTAGGGTTTCATTGATGGTTTTAGCTAGATTGAAATTGAGAGCAAGGAGCAAAAAGTAGAGACATTTGAAAAATATTGTTAGCCTACAAAGAGTTAATAAAGTTGTGGCTGAGGAGAAAGTAGCTGTTGGCATCATTAGATGGAATGAGAGAAATAGGGGGTCACAGACGTGTCTAACTAGATTTTAAAGGAGATATGTAGTAAGGTGCCCCTGTGATGCACAAGGATATGAATGTAATACGAAGCTGTGAGGGAGGCCACAGGAGGTGAGAGAAAACGTGATGCCTGCCAGGAACAGCCTGGGGGAGTTGACAAAGACAGTACAAACTACAAAGCCATAAAGCAGGGGTGGCGCAGGCCTTACCTCATCATGTACCAAATGAAGCTATGGGAATTAATGTTGGCTGTGCTGTTCTAGGTTTGTTGTTGTCTTGTTTCTCAGCACTCTCTCACCCTGTGGCCCTGTTTGGCCTGAAACTTAAAAGATTCTCCTGCTTCTGCTCCTTGTACAGCCATGCATCCTCCTTATGATATTTAATATTACTTTGATCTCATCCTCCATGTTTTTTGCCTTCGTTCTTCACTTTTGGAATGAGAACAGTTCTGGTTTTTCATTGTATGCTGGAAGTATGTGAAAAGATTTTTTTGTTGCTTGTTTTGTTCTGTGTTTTGAAGATGTTGTTCTTGTTGCATCTTAGGGGCATTGTTTGTTATTTGCTTGCTTGTTTTTATGGGGGCTCATAGCTAAGGCTTTTCCCTGACTCTCAGGAGATTTCAAGTTTAAACTTTTGAACAATGTTGGAATTTTTAAGACTGTGAGCACTTTTAAAAATGGCTGATATGAATCTTACATTATAAGATTGATGTCCATAATGGGAGGCATGGATATACTGCTATAATTGAATGAGACATATCCCCTACAGAATTATATCTTCAAGGCCTTGTCCAAAGTTGACTGAGCTACTTTGTGGAGCTATTGAAGCTGTAGGAGATGGAGCCTTACTGGAACCCTTCATCCAGGGTTGGTATACTTTGGGGCTAATCTTTCTGAAAGGCTACTTTCTGTATGTTCTGCTTACATACCATGAAGAAGTTAGCTGTTTTAGCTACCATGTGTCCATGCCACCACGACATCATGGCTCAACACAGACCAATAATAACAGAGTCAATTAGTGTGGATTGGAACACGTAAAACAGTGAGCCAAAATTACTCATTGACTCTATTTCCTTGGATATTTTGTCAGAGTGATAACACAGGGCATCACTGTAGTTTCTAGTATTCTAGCTTTCAAAGTTCCCTATAAAGCGTATCAGAGTATCTTGTAATTCACATTCTAACATATTTTCATATTCCATATAAATAATTTTGAATATAATATGTGTGTAAGTGTATAACTGTGTGTGTATATATATATATATATATATATATATATGATCTGTGTATTTACATCTATATATTTTTATGTATGTGTATATATCTTTATATGGGTATCCATATATAGTACTATAGTGATATACATACATACATATATAGAGATACATAATATAAATGACAGAATTCTTTTCATTATTTGCACATATTACCAATTTTTAGCAACATATGCAATATAGAAGCTATAATTATATCTGTTTTTGCATTAAAGCATTTTATTATTTTAAGCTGTTCTCTTGGCAAAGTAACAATATGCAAACAGTTTGAAAATTATTTTTCTATATTGTAATTTCAGCGACTTTATTGCATTTCATTGAAAGGACATTACTATTTGCTAATGAGCTCAATAGGCACTAGACTTTCCTGTTGTTTCTTAGAACGTTTTGAGCTCTATGGTGTGATGCCTTATCTATAAGCTGCCCTGATGGGCTGTCTTGTCTTTAGTAGGACAATCTTCAATAAGAAAAAGCACCAGGAGTAGAAATAAAAATAATTTTAAGAATTTTGATGTAAAAATATACTTTGCACTTTGTGTCTGACACCTAATAATAGATTCTTAGTAATTATTTATTTGCAAAGTAATTATAATCTCATTAGGATTATATGAAGGTGACTTTTTCCACTTTTTGTAAAAGCAAATAGTATAATTTATAATAATGTCAATTTGCTAGGAAACATAGCTTATTTTAATTTATATTCATAAAATTAGGGAGAAGTTCATATTTTTCATCTTTTCCTGAGGCATTTTAATTCACTTTTATGCACTGCCCTATTTTTTGTGATTGTGATTACCTTAGTTTTTTTTTTATTTTAAAAGTTCTTAATGTTTAGCATTAAAATGTTTTCGCTATTGTAAACATTTTATACATTTCATTCATAGTAATTTATTTTTTACTGGTGTTTATAGCTGTCTTCTTCCCATCAGAAGGAAAAGTAAGGGTATATCCAAACAATTTTTTATTAACAAATTTTCACCTTTTGACATGGTTTAAAGTAAAATAACTTATGGAAAAAGGAGGATTTTTTTTTCATTAAATTGACGTGATTATCATTATTGCATACAGTTTCACATCAAAAGCTTTGTATAAAATTAATTATTTCCTCTCAAAGATGTGGGTCCAAGCATCATCTTATTTTTTGATTCTTTGTTACTTATTTCTAATTTAAGTTATCTATTCTTTGTTCTTTCTCTTTTCTACATTTTCTGGCATTCTTTATAACTAATTTATATTTTAATTTAGTTTTATATTTTAATTTATTTTAAATTTATAGCTCCACACTATTGCCTTGTTTTGGCTGCCTGTAACACTGATGGCTTTAGGGGTTATTTCTTTGACTTATCACACCAATAAATGTGGAGTAGAAGGACCTTCCAGAAATCTCCACTACTTCTCCCTCCTGATCTCTGTAACTAGCATTTGCACATAGTTCCAGTTTTGTATCTGGGACACAGAGCATTTCTATGGCTCTTAGTTTTGTTAACTCAATACAAATCTTTTAAGGTGATGGAATGTGTTGCTGTTCTTCTATTTACATTAATATTTTTATTCAATGTGATGCCTTTTCTGAGTGCATGGGTTGAGCATACAAATCCATTAGTGTGTTGCCAATGGACTTGTACAAAATTTATATTGTGATGAAGTTTATGTTTCACCTTCATTTCTGACATTTTTCTTGTGTTGTTTCTTACTCTTCCACAAGAAGGAACCTGAAGAGACTACCTCCACAAGATAGACAGGGCCCTCAATGGAGGGACAGAGTCATCAACCCGCCTTCAAAATTTCTGACCCAGAATTTTTCCTGTCTAAAATTATGCAGGGAGCAAAATGGAGTGGAGAATGAAGGAAAGGCTGTCCAGTGATTAGTCCATCTTGGGATCTATCTCACAAAAGCCTGACACTATTACTGATGCCATGTTGTGCTTGCAGACAGGATCCTAGCATGTTTGTTCTCTGAGAGGCTCTACCAGCACCTGACTGAGACAGATGCAGACACTTAGAGCAACCTATTGAACTGAGGTTCTGGATATCTTTGAAATATATTTTTCAATAGAACAGTTTGATGAAATTTTCCTGTATTTTTCCTTGGTATAGTTGATCATCACCATCATCTTGTGGTTTCAAAATACAAGTCTGATTTTCATTATTTCCTATACTGGTGGTCATTTTACCAGCTTTTTTTCAGAGCTGGTAACTTTTGACACAAATACAGACATAAATTTTGCTTGTGAAATGTTTGATTTAAAAATGAAAAACAATTCATGAAGGTACTTTATGGCTTTAATATGGAATGTAGTTAATATACCTTATGTGTAGTTAATATACCTGAATGTGATAAATCCTGTACATATTTTTATGAATTGCTAGACTGACCTGGGACAGTAGTCATTCGAAATGTTTGCCTTATTTTCTGTTAGTTTGCTAAATAGTCATAGTATCAAACTATTCTTTATTAGTTATCTTACAGTCATAGATTGACATAACTCCTGTATTTATTTAGAGAAGCTTCTCTTTGCAGTAGGTGTGTTAATGCCGAGACTAACAGCTGGTCAAAGTACAAAAAATAAGGATTGGTTAGTACTCAACTCTGAGGAGTAAATCTACACTCATCCCACCCATGGCTTAGCAAACATCATTGTAGAGAGGAAATAAAGATAAAAAGAGTCAGAGGTGGTGGAAGGACACTGCAAAACAGTGTGCCCTAGCAATGCACTGGTCATTATTAACTCATAGCAGCCATGGCTGCCTGCACAAGAACTATACAGGATCAAGCCAGTCAAAAATTCTAGCAACGATGAGGAAGAGGCCCAGGAGACTCCAGTCCTGTGTGAGAAACTACACAGTGGCAGTTGGCTTTTGTGGAGGAAGTGTTAACTTTCTTAAGTTTTTACCATGTGGGAGCAGGGTAAAAATCACTACTTAGACTCAGAGAGTTATTACAATAGTAGATGAGGATACACACTTGGCAGAAGTATAGAGTCTTTAGAAGGAGTTGGAGGGGGTGGGTAATGGGTATGATAAATATATGCTGCATACATGTATGAAAATCAAAAAATAAATTAACAATATTTTGTCAAAAAGTGTTTTTTTCTATTTCTTTGGAATTTATATTAGATTCCTCGGTTTTCCACGCTCACACGTATATTTAAAAATAAATTTTTATACTATCTATTTTCACTGGAGTAATATGATATCTCATTATTCTGTTGATTTGTTTTTCCTTATCATTATGGAATTAGGCTTTCTATTTTCAGGTACTTTTGGAAGGATATTTGTATTTCTTTATCAGAGAGGCAGAGTCATTGTGGAAAATAGTTTGGAGTTTTAATTTTAAAAATCTAGAAATAAACCTTGTGTAAGTGTAGTTAACCCTCTAGTAGGTATATAACCAAAGCAACTGAAGTTAGCATTCAAAAGAGATGTATGTTATTCATGGCACTATTCAAAATATGAATGTATGTAATCAGCCTAGGCCTCCATTAAGAAATTGGCCCATAAAGTAACACACACACACACACACACACACACACACACACACACACACACACACAACTACTACTACTACTACTACTACTACTACTTAATCAACAATGAAAATCTGTCATGTTTAGAAAATTGGGTGGGACTAGAAGAACTGATAAGAGTGGTAAGCCAGGCAAAGAAAAATAGATGCTAAGTACTTCATCTGATAGATGGGACCTAGAAGTGTCAGCCTAAATAAAGAATAGATAGGATCTGGCATGATTGAATAATGGGAAAAAATGATCACATAGAACTTGACACGATTGTATTATTACTAATTAGAAAATGTTCCCAGGCTTTAATCCAAAAGTAAATTATAAGAGAAAAATGCTAATTATCCTAAGCTGATAAGTACATAGAATATGTGTGTGCTAAACTATCACACTATAGCACATTAATGTACAATTAATACGTGTTCATTAGTAAAAATAAAATCTAAATAGTTTCATCAATGTTGCTTCTGATTCTTTAGCTTATTATTTTGATAGGTAAGGTTTATCTTTTGCATTTTCCAAGTATTTCCATTTCCTTTTAATGTTTCTCTTTCCTCTTTTCTTTCATGTTTAACTCATGTTGATTTTGGGCTGAAACTTTTCTGTCTGCTTCCTTGGGCATAAGCAAATCATGTTCTTAGATTAGATCAGATTTGAAGCCCTGAGTTTCCCAGGTATTTTTTCTTATGACCATTGCTTTAGAAAGGTTTTCTTTTTTGCCCCTTGATTTGTCTTTTTGCTGTTTAGTCTCAGGAGCACAGGAACAGCTGTTAATTTTTCTGCAAGCTTCTCATGCCCACTTGTGCAGTCTTTGACTTTGACACGCTACAGACTACCATTGATCAACTGATAAAAAGAAAGGCCATTCCAACTTCTTACATTCTAATTTTGGCTGCCTACTTCACTGTTTACTATGTATACCAGTCATCTCAGTGTACATGGCATGCTGTTCAGCTCACAAAGAACCTTTACTGGGAAAGGGGATATCATTTGAAATGTAAATACATAAAATATCCAATAAAAAATGTAGAGCAAGCCCTGCCTCAGTGTTCACACTAAAAGGTTCTGGTTTCTGGGTCATGAATAGAATAGAATAAATTCAAAGTAATAGGCCAGCATTTCTGAGCAACCATCACTGTCTCACCGAAAACCAAACATTTTGCTGGCTGACGCCAAAGTCATTACTTTGTAGAGATCCCTATTGTTCTCACCAGACACGTGATTCTGAGTCTCAGCTTTGTCTTTTATTTATCAGGTTGATTAAAAAAAAAAAGAACTTGAGCTCAGTCTTAATAAAATCCAATTTTTAGCATTTTATTGAATGACGAGTAGATGTAAGAATTGAATGAGATAGTGTCTCTGAAATTTGTAGTATAATGTAGTGTATATTTGGTCTCAGTTAAATGTCAGTTGGTGTCAAAACAAATAGAGTCAGGTATTCAATGATCCTAGGACTCAGCTTCAGTGGATATTCAGCTTATGTTCAAAGATGAGGCATGATTTAAGTCACCCCTCTAAAATTATTTCCTCAGATAGGGATCAGAAAAGTTACTACAACAGTTTATACTGGTAGATTTTGTTGGTGGTGGTGATGCTGCAGAGTCCGTGTCCCCATGTGATAGAATTCAATGCATACCCTTGTTAAGTTAGTGGTATCATTTTCTAAGTTGTTTAATAGTTTCCTCTCATTTTTATTTCATTCTGACCAAGTATCATGATACAGAGAGGTTTCCAATATCAACCCTCTGTCTCTCTCTCAATAGTTTGGTCAAGTTATAGTATAAGAAAAGTATACTTCATACTCTCAAGTGCCTTCATCTGTCTTTCTTTCAGCCTGATTTTGTTTCCTCCCACAATGACCTTGTGGGACACAGTGTCCAAACATAGAGAAGTGCCCCTACCCTCTAGAACCAAAGAAACCCTGCCCATCAGACCTTAAGGTTGGTTCATGTATGGACCATTCGTGAGTATAATAGAAGAAGACTTTTTACTTGCATGCTTTAGGAGCTTGTGAATAAGTGTGGCTTCACCAGAACAAATTAAACTTAAATATCATAGCATAACACAGCATGGTAGCTTAAATACCATGTAGCTCAGAAGCAACCCATTCAAGACTTGTAATTATTACACAGTTCCAAGAACACAAAACACATGCAATTGTTTTTCAGAATATATTGCTTATATGATGAAAATGAAGTCATAATTCAAAAAAGTTGCTGTTCTGGCCTTTACATTAATATATTGTACACCACAAAGGATGAAGAAAGATGAAATGATGAAGAAGGAGGCCTTTTCCTAATAAGGAAACCAGCTTCTCCCTTTCTATTATAAGAGCTTTGCAACCATTGTGTTGCAAAACAGAAGGAGGCATGGTGCTCAGCTCACAGTACAATTTGTGTCTAGGCAGGATATAATAATTTATTTGGAGATGAAATCAAAATGGAATTGATGCTGTTGCATGTCTGTTATATACATTACTCCAATGATAGGGAACACATCCTGGAGGTCAATTACAAAAGGAGCCAGTGTATACTGCACATCAGCACGGGGGTTCTGTTGTCAGTGACTCAGATGTGGGGTTCTCAGCTGTGCATCTGAATTAGAGTTAAGTAACAGATTTCCCAGATGGGATGCTTTTTATTTCCTGTTACTAGACAGCATTTTGGTATGTAATCCAAGTGTACTCACATGCCTAAGCATGTTGACTCTTAATGTGCTGAGGTCTGACAAGTACATAACCACTTCTTTTATTTAAATTTGAAAAACAAC